>NC_088878.1:28589230-28597268 GCF_032884065.1 Artemia franciscana | reverse complement strand
GATATTCAGGCGCGGTGCACCTGCTTTAAGCACTCTAATTTGTTCAAAGTAAACGTATCGGCCACCCAGGACACTCGGTTAAGAGCACCCCGAACGATCCAATGAATTGTCCGATCGAGGCAGTGACCACCGTGAGGCGGCACCACCCGACCGAGACCCATATCCAACTACGAGCTTTTTAACCGCAGCAACTTTAATATACGCTATTGGAGCTGGAGTTACCGCGGCTGCTGGCACCAGACTTGCCCTCCAATGGATCCTCGTTAAAGGATTTAAAGTGTACTCATTCCAATCACAGGGCCTCGGATGAGTCCTGCATCGTTATTTTTCGTCACTACCTCCCCGTGCTGGGAGTGGGTAATTTGCGCGCCTGCTGCCTTCCTTGGATGTGTTAGCCGTTTCTCAGGCTCCCTCTCCGGAATCGAACCCCGATTCCCCGTTACCCGTTGCAACCATGGTAGGCGCATAGCCTACCATCGAAAGTCGATAAGGCAGACATTTGAAAGACACGTCGCCGGTGCGAGACCGTGCGATCGGTTATAGTTATTCAGAGTCACCAAGAGACGAGCCGAAGCCCGATTGGTCTTGATCTAATAAAAGCACCCCTTCCGTGAAGTTGGGGCTATTGTGCATGTATTAGCTCTAGAATTACCACAGTTATCCAAGTAGGATATAGTACGATCTAAGGAACCATAACTGATTTATTGAGCCATTCGCGGTTTCGCCCACTGGGGGCTTGTACTTAGACATGCATGGCTTAATCTTTGAGACAAGCATATGCTACTGGCAGGATCAACCAGGTAACACATTCACGTTACCATCAGGCACATTAGAAACGCATTGAAACAATGAGATTTCCCTCTAGGAGTAGGCCACCTTGCCATGTCCTTTGAAGACCCTTAAATCCCATTAGTCAAAGGCTCCAATGATACCAAAGTCATTACCGAATCAAGGATTCCACACTACCCAAGATTCGTCTAGCTCAACAGATGTTTGGATCAGAGTGATTCCCTGGGATTTCCCAACCCAATCGCTCTGAACCCCAGCCATCAGTATATAGTGTTTTAGAAGCGCTAACCCATTGGAAAGCAGTCCTCTTGCAATCCTAGCGCCTTCAAAATCACTATGCTTGCATTAACAATCGCCAAAAGGCCTCTCGCTGGTAGCAGTTGGATGGTCCAACTAACATTTGCCAATTTCAAACAGACTTTTCCTTGACACACTTCCACAAGAGAATTTTTCCTTTATTGGGCTCGTGATTCAATTCACTCTTTAGTGCAACTGATAGAGCCTTGCCGTGACAACACTTGAGCTAAAGTAACCAGACAAGCCCTAGAGGAAATGAAGGGCACATTGGCTCTCTCTCCTTGGGGTCTCTCCTGGCACACTAGCCCATCACCCATGCCTCACTATTTCCATTCGACTCTCATCAACAAAAATACAGCTACACAGGTGCACGGATGCTTAAGGCCGTGAATGGTTAGACCGTTGCTCAATCGGTAACCATGTGCTACACCAATACCAACACCATGTTTCTCTAGGCTGAGATTCACTTTAGCCCGTGTCAACTGCTTCCATTCAACCAGCTCAATTTTTCTTTTGGATAGTGACCCCCTCATATAAGGTCTGGGGATTATCGGCAGGGGTTCCGGTTGCAAATTTATAATTTTAACTAATTAAACACACTTTTTAACATTTTTCAACGGGATCATTGAATCAAGCCAACCGACTGGCTAATGGACCAACAAGCCGTATCAATGCCAATTTCATACATACATTGAGGCCAAACTCTCGCCTGACTTCTCTATATACAAGAGAGAAGTGACAGTTTTGATCTGTCAAAGTTTGACACATCAATTGGTGTAACATAAAGCAAGCTTTGCCGTGACAACAAACAGACCAAAACATTACCAGACAAGACCAAGTGAAAATGAAAGGGAACACTAGAGCTCTCTCTTGGTCTCTCTTTCTCTCCTTGAGTCTCCCACTGGTATGCTAGTCAACTTTCTTCGATAGTGGTTTCCAATTCCACACACAATCACACTCATCCACTGAGTACAGCTACACAGGTGCACGGATGCTTAAGGCCGTGAATGGTTGGACCGTTGCTCAAACGGTAACCATGTGCTACACCAATACCAACAACAGGCTCATTTAGACTGAGATCCACTTTAGCCCGTGTCTACGGCTTCCATTCATCAAGCCCCAACTTTTCTTTTGGATAGTGACCCCCTCATATAAGGTCTGGGGATTATCGGCAGGGGTTCCGGTTGCAAATTTATAATTTTAACTAATTAAACACACTTTTTAACATTTTTCAAACAGGGTCAGTGAATCAAGCCAGCTGACTCGCTAGTGGACCAACAAGCCGTATCAATGCCAATTTCATACATACATTGAGGCCAAACTCTCGCCTGACTTCTCTATACAGGGTGAGAAGTGACAGTTTTGATCTGTCAAAGTTTGACACACCAATTGGCGTAACTAGTGCGAACTTTGCCGTGACAACAAATAGACCAAAACATACCAATCAAGACCAAGTGGAAATCAAAGGGAACACTAGAGCTCTCTCTTGGTCTCTCTTTCTCTCCTTGAGTCTCCCACTGGTATGCTAGTGGACTTTCCTTGCTAGACATTTCCAATTCCACTCATCCACTGAGTATAGCTACACAGGTGCACGGACGCTTAAGGCCGTGAATGGTTAGACCGTTGCTCAAGCGGTAACCATGTGCTACACCAATACCAACAACAAGTTCATTGAGACTAAAGATCCACTTTAGCCCGTGTCTACGGCTTCCATTCATCAAGCCCCAACTGTTCTTTTGGATAGTGACCCCCTCATATAAGGTCTGGGGATTATCGGCAGGGGTTCCGGTTGCAAATTTATAATTTTAACTAATTAAACACACTTTTTAACATTTTTCAACAGGGTCAGTGAATCAAGACAGCTGACTCGCTAGTGGACCAACAAGCCGTATCAATGCCAATTTCATACATACATTGAGGCCAAACTCTCGCCTGACTTCTCTATACCGGGTGAGAAGTGACAGTTTTGATCTGTCAAAGTTTGACACACCAATTGGTGTAACTAGTGCGAACTTTGCCGTGACAACAAATAGACCAAAACATACCAGTACAAGACCAAGTGGAAATCAAAGGGAACACTAGAGCTCTCTCTTGGTCTCTCTTTCTCTCCTTGAGTCTCCCACTGGTATGCTAGTGGACTTTCCTTGCTAGACATTTCCAATTCCACTCATCCACTGAGTATAGCTACACAGGTGCACGGACGCTTAAGGCCGTGAATGGTTAGACCGTTGCTCAAGCGGTAACCATGTGCTACACCAATACCAACAACAAGTTCATTGAGACTAAAGATCCACTTTAGCCCGTGTCTACGGCTTCCATTCATCAAGCCCCAACTGTTCTTTTGGATAGTGACCCCCTCATATAAGGTCTGGGGATTATCGGCAGGGGTTCCGGTTGCAAATTTATAATTTTAACTAATTAAACACACTTTTTAACATTTTTCAACAGGGTCAGTGAATCAAGACAGCTGACTCGCTAGTGGACCAACAAGCCGTATCAATGCCAATTTCATACATACATTGAGGCCAAACTCTCGCCTGACTTCTCTATACAGGGTGAGAAGTGACAGTTTTGATCTGTCAAAGTTTGACACACCAATTGGTGTAACTAGTGCGAACTTTGCCGTGACAACAAATAGACCAAAACATACCAGTACAAGACCAAGTGGAAATCAAAGGGAACACTAGAGCTCTCTCTTGGTCTCTCTTTCTCTCCTTGAGTCTCCCACTGGTATGCTAGTGGACTTTCCTTGCTAGACATTTCCAATTCCACTCATCCACTGAGTATAGCTACACAGGTGCACGGACGCTTAAGGCCGTGAATGGTTAGACCGTTGCTCAAGCGGTAACCATGTGCTACACCAATACCAACAACAGGCTCATTTAGACTGAGATCCACTTTAGCCCGTGTCTACGGCTTCCATTCATCAAGCCCCAACTTTTCTTTTGGATAGTGACCCCCTCATATAAGGTCTGGGGATTATCGGCAGGGGTTCCGGTTGCAAATTTATAATTTTAACTAATTAAACACACTTTTTAACATTTTTCAACAGGGTCAGTGAATCAAGCCAGCTGACTCGCTAGTGGACCCACAAGCCGTATCAATGCCAATTTCATACATACATTGAGGCCAAACTCTCGCCTGACTTCTCTATACAGGGTGAGAAGTGACAGTTTTGATCTGTCAAAGTTTGACACACCAATTGGTGTAACTAGTGCGAACTTTGCCGTGACAACAAATAGACAAAAAAATACCAGTCAAGACCAAGTGGAAATCAAAGGGAACACTAGAGCTCTCTCTTGGTCTCTCTTTCTCTCCTTGAGTCTCCCACTGGTATGCTAGTGGACTTTCCTTGCTAGACATTTCCAATTCCACTCATCCACTGAGTATAGCTACACAGGTGCACGGACGCTTAAGGCCGTGAATGGTTAGACCGTTGCTCAAGCGGTAACCATGTGCTACACCAATACCAACAACAAGTTCATTGAGACTAAAGATCCACTTTAGCCCGCGTCTACGGCTTCCATTCATCAAGCCCCAACTTTTCTTTTGGATAGTGACCCCCTCATATAAGGTCTGGGGATTATCGGCAGGGGTTCCGGTTGCAAATTTATAATTTTAACTAATTAAACACACTTTTTTACATTTTTCAACATGGGTACTGAATCAAGCGGCCTGACTGGCTTATAACCAACAATCGATTTCAAACTCTTATCCTAGTCACAAGCCCTAGTGCAAATGAAAGGGAGAACTAGAGCTCTCTCTCATTGGGTCGCCCACTGGCATTCTAGTCAACTTTCCTTGTTAAAAGTGTCCAATGCCGCACATTTGCACACTCATCAACTGAGTACAGCTACACAGGTTTACGGATGCTTAGAGCCGTGATTGATTAGACTGTTGCCTTAGCGGTAGCCAAGCGCTACACACAAATCAAAGTTGTGCAAATAGTTTAATTAATGAATAAATATCAGACAGTCAGAAAGTTATCCCATCTAGATTATGCCCACCGCTTAAAGTACGGATGCTTAAAGCCGTTGAATGGTTAGACTGTTTCTCTAGAGGCAAACAATTGCTAAAACATAGACCAACAATATAGTCCTTTTTCGCGCTCAAGTTCACCGCTTAAAGAATGGATGCCTTCAAGCCGAGGCTAGTTAGACCCGTTGCTCTAGCGGTATAGCCATTGCTATAGGCACATACCAACACCATATTCCTCTTTCATAGGGTATTTCATTTGAGCCCATGTTTGTCGCTTAAGGCGAGAATCCTTAAAGCCTTCAATGGTTAGACCATTGCTCCAGTGGTAGCAACCATCCGCTTCACACATACCAACAATATAACTCATTTTCCTATGGGGTTCCCATACAGCCCATGTCCACTGTAGAGCATTCAAGCTTCTCTCTCGCTCTCTCTCTCTCTCTCTCATTTGCTAATAAATACCAGACAATCAGAAAGTCATCCCATCTAGCTTATGCCCATCGCTTAAACTACGGATGCCTAAAGCCGTTAGTTAATGGTTAGATTGTTTCTTTAGCGGCAATCAATTGCTAAATATATACCAACAATATAGTCCTTTCTTATGCCCATGTTCACTGCTTGAGGCACGGATGCCTTCAAGCCGAGGCTAGTTAGACCCGTTGCTCTAGCGGTATAGCCATTGCTATAGGCACATACCAACACCATATTCCTCTTTCATAGGGTATTTCATTGAGCCCATGTTTGCCGCTTAAGGCACGAATCCTTAAAGCCGTCAACGGTTAGACCATTGCTCAAGTGGTAGTAACCATCCGCTTCACACATACCAACAATATACTCATTTTCATATGGGGTTCCCATTTAGCCCATGTTCACTGTATAGCATTCGAGCTTCTCGCTCTCTCGCTCTCGCTTCAGGATAGGCGGGGAGGGGGTGCCCGCTGTCTCCAATCACTTTCCACAGAGTGTTTAATCATTGCCTCAGCTCAGCCCATCACTCTTGGCCAATATCATTTTTCACGGCTTCCATTCATCAAGCCCCATTTTTTTTCATTTGGATAGTGACCCCCTCATATAAGGTCTGTGGATTATCGGCAGGGGTTCCGGTTGCAAATTTATAATTTTAACTAATTAAACACTAATTTAACAAAATTTTTCAACATGGGTACTAAATCAAGCGGCCTAACTGGCTTATAACCAACAAGCGATTTCTACACATATACCAACAATATAGTCATTTTTTTAATATGGGGTTCCCATCTAGCCCCTGTCCCCTGTAGAGCAGTCAAGCTTCTCTGTCGCTCTCTCTTTCGCCAATAAATACCAGACAGTCAGAAAGTTATCCCATCTAGCTTATGCCCACCGCTTAGAGTACGGATGCTTAAAGCCGTTGAATGGTTAGACTGTTTCTTTAGTGGCAATCAATTGCTAAGCATATACCAGTCCTTTCTTATGCCCATGTTCATCACTTGGTGCACGGATGCCTTTAAGCCGAGTCTAGTTAGACCCGTTGCTCTAGCGGTAACCCATTGCTTCAAGCCCATACCAACACCATATTCCTCTTTCATCTGGTATATCATTGAGCCTACGTTTGCCGCTTAAAGCACAAATCCTTAAAGCCATCAATGGTTGGACCATTGCTCAAGTGGTAGTAGCCATCCGCTTCACACATACCAACAATAGACTCATTCTCATATGGGGTTCCCATCTAGCCCATGTTCACTGTATAGCAGTCAAGCTTCTCTCTCGCTCTCTCTCTCTCTTTCGCTAATAAATACCAGACAGTCAGACAGTCATCCCATCTAGCTAATGCCCACCGCTTAAAGTACGAATGCTTAAAGCCGTTGAATGGTTAGACTGTTGTGTTTAGCGGGAATCAATTGCTAAACAGTAGATCAACAATATAGTCCTTTCCTTATGCCCATGTTTTACCGCTTAAAGAACGGATGCCTTCAAGCCGAGGCTAGTTGGACCCGTTGCTCTAGCGGTAACCCATTGCTCTAAGCACATACCAACACTATATTCCTCTTTCATGTGGGATTTCATTGAGCCCATGTTCGCCGCTTAAAGAACGAATCCTTACAGCCGTCAATGGTTTGACCAACCCATATAGTCATTTTCCTTTGGGGTTCCCATCCAGCCCATGTCCACTGTAGAGCATTCAAGCTTCTCTCTCGCTCTCTTTCGCTAATAAATATCAGACAGTCATCCCATCTAGCTTATGCCCACCGCTTAGAGTACGGATGCTTAAAGCCGTTGAATGGTTAGACTGTTTCCTTAGCGGCAATCAATTGCTAAACATATACCAACAATGTAGTTCCTTTCTTTTGCCCATGTTCACCGCTTGAGGTACGGATGCCTTCAAGCCGAGGCTAGTTAGACCCGTTGTGCTAGCGCTAGGCCATTGCTATAGGCACATACCAACACCATATACCTCTTTCATAGGGTATTTCATTGAGCCTATGTTTGCCGCGCTTAGAGCACAAATCCTTAAAGCCGTCAATGGTTAGACCATTGCTCAAGTGGTAGTTTACCATCCGCTTCACACATACCAACAATATACTCATTCTCATTTGGGGTTCCCATCTAGCCCATGTCTAGTCGACGTTTTGTAGTCAATTACAGACAGTTGAAATTTTTGTTTCTCGCCCAAATTCCTTGGCTTATAAATGCAAGTTTTACTTGCATAAGAGTCGAGGCAGATTGCAGGAGGCCCTTGTAGGCCTTGAATTGGACTCGTTATTTCCATTTGTCAATATGCTGCTTCCCCCTTTCTGCGATCGTGAATTAACCTGAGAGAGAACCTCCAACAGGTTGGAACCCAACTCACCGTGAATTAGCATGAGAGGGTTGACTCTAGTTCAGTGTTGTCGAGTGATAGCCATGAGAGGGAAAATTTTCAAGTAATTTAACCCGTAGTCAATCTGCGTGTTTTTCCCCAGCGAGAACCTCCAACAGGTACAACTCTAGTTTGGCA
>NC_088878.1:28581730-28584230 GCF_032884065.1 Artemia franciscana | reverse complement strand
AGGGTTTGTATCTCCCTTACACAGAAAAGAAAACTCTTCCCGGCACTCCCGCCAGCTTCCCATGGCCAATTCTCGTTGCCGAGACGGATACGAGGATCCGAACGTTACCCCAACCAGGTTCCCGAATAAAAACGGGATTCCCTTTCGCCCTTGCCACGAGCCTCACGCTTTGCGATCAACACTTCGTGTCTCTTTCGTTCAACGCTCGTCTTGTGCTACCATTTCAGGTTGGGCTTAGGACCGACTGACCCATGTCCAACCACTGTTCACATGGAACCCTTCCCCACGTCAGGCCTCAAGGATCTCTCTCGAGTATTTGCTACTACCACCAAGATCTGAGCCACTGGCCGCTCCAGGCAGGCTCACGCCCAAACCCTTCAACGCAACCAGTGCGACCTCCCTACTCACCGGCGCGTCAGCGACGATCACCAAGGATCGACGAGCTCTGCGACCGGCGGTCCGGTATCAGCACAATGCTAAAGCGCCTCCCATTTTAAGGGCTAGTTGCTTCGGCAGGTGAGTTGTTACACACTCCTAAGCGGTTTCCGACCTCCATGGCCACCGTCCTGCTGTCTGGAGCAACCAACTCCTTTCCGTGGGATCGGGAATATGCATTGGTTTTGGCGCTTTAACCGGACATTTGGTTCATCCCACAGCGCCAGTTCTGCTTACCAAAAGTGGCCCACTGGGCACTCGGATCCGAAATCCTTGCCGCTAACAACACCACGGTCGGCAAGGCATCTCACCCATTGAAAGTTTGAGAATAGGTTGAGGCCGTTACGGCCCCAAGGCCTCTAATCATTCGCTTTACCGGATGAGACTCCCGTCTCCTTTGCTTGAGTGCCAGCTATCCTGAGGGAAACTTCGGGAGGAACCAGCTACTAGATGGTTCGATTAGTCTTTCGCCCCTATACCAAGCTCCGACGATCGATTTGCACGTCAGAATCGCTTCGGTCCTCCATCAGGGTTTCCCCTGACTTCGACCTGGCCAGGCATAGGTCACCATCTTTCGGGTCCCATCATGTGTGCTCTAGGTGCGTCGCATCCGCAACGGGATCACGACGCCCCTGGGATGCGCCCTCTCCAGTGGAGAAGGATCTCCCATCAGCATTGCAAGCAATACCTTAACTTTCATTCCGCCATCGGTCTTCTCATCGACCTATGACTCGCACACAAGTTAGACTCCTTGGTCCGTGTTTCAAGACGGGTCGGAAGGAACTCGCCTACTCTCCGCTCACCCAGGAGACCCACAAAAGGGCTCCCAGCAACAGAAGTCGGGCCGAATCGTTGCCGGGAATCCAGCGTCTTGAAGCCGAAGCAACAAAAGCACTGGGTCCTTTGACACCGTTCCAGCCGCGTGCGGATTACGAATCCACCCGGGAATACACGCCGTAAGCAACGCAGATGACCAACATGACCAGAGAACAGCCGAGGCTGCCCTCAACCCATCACATCAGCACTCGCTACCCACGACACTGATCCCGAAGATGGCTCGAACTTCGAAAGTCCTTCCGTTTTAAACCCCTGGAGGATTTCACGCAATGTTTAACTCTCTCTTCAGAGTTCTTTTCAACTTTCCCTCGCGGTACTTGTCTTCTATTGGTCTCACATTCATATTTAGCCTTAGATGGAGTTTACCACCTGATTAGCGCTGCATTCTCAAGCAACACGACTCTAGAGAGACCTCGGAATGCCGAGCGCTCATCCGTCCTACGGGCCTGACACCCTCTCTGGGCAATCGGGCCACATTCATGAGGACTTTAGACTGGACAAGCGACGGTCTTACGAGGCTCCCAAACACTGCATCGGTCGAAATTGCCTCCCGAAGGATACAATTGACCCTTAGTGCTGGGCTTTTCCCTCTTCGCTCGCCGCTACTAAGGGAATCCTTGTTAGTTTCTTTTCCTCCGCTGACTAATATGCTTAAGTCAAGCGGGTCGTCTCGCCTGAGCTGAGGCCGGGGGGATTTCATAAACTGACAGGGTCATTTGTTTTTCAAACCAATCACCAAAGTCACCTGGTCACCACAAACCCAGTAATGCCAGCATGCCCCTTGGAGTCAACAGTTCAACATCAAATAAACCAATTTCCTACTACCAAAGTCATAGTAGTCCATTCCTGTGACAAAAGGCTGTCAGTCGAAGTGTTTTAGCCAAGAAGAATTGGATTTTCATCCTCATTGGGCCCTTATACACTCTGTACACCCAAATAATGTGTAACACCTCCTCTAAGTTCCACCAAAAAGGAGCTCAGTTACCATTACCCAGTTGGGTGACAAGTAAAAGGGTGATCCACAAGAGGCATAGCCCTGGGCCTTGTCTTACTTGATGAGATCACTTGCACTCCTTGTACTATTGATTCCCCTAAACCAATAGCCCACAACAAAGAGGGAAATGAGACCAGTAAGCGAGACCAAATTTACCTCTCACCAAATCCTCTCAACATAAACAGTTGACACAAAACTTGACGAGATCGCTTGCATTCTCTATAGGCGTTGACA
>NC_088878.1:28571730-28576730 GCF_032884065.1 Artemia franciscana | reverse complement strand
CACAGGTGCACGGACGCTTAAGGCCGTGAATGGTTAGACCGTTGCTCAAGCGGTAACCATGTGCTACACCAATACCAACAACAAGTTCATTGAGACTAAAGATCCACTTTAGCCCGTGTCTACGGCTTCCATTCATCAAGCCCCAACTGTTCTTTTGGATAGTGACCCCCTCATATAAGGTCTGGGGATTATCGGCAGGGGTTCCGGTTGCAAATTTATAATTTTAACTAATTAAACACACTTTTTAACATTTTTCAACAGGGTCAGTGAATCAAGACAGCTGACTCGCTAGTGGACCAACAAGCCGTATCAATGCCAATTTCATACATACATTGAGGCCAAACTCTCGCCTGACTTCTCTATACCGGGTGAGAAGTGACAGTTTTGATCTGTCAAAGTTTGACACACCAATTGGTGTAACTAGTGCGAACTTTGCCGTGACAACAAATAGACCAAAACATACCAGTACAAGACCAAGTGGAAATCAAAGGGAACACTAGAGCTCTCTCTTGGTCTCTCTTTCTCTCCTTGAGTCTCCCACTGGTATGCTAGTGGACTTTCCTTGCTAGACATTTCCAATTCCACTCATCCACTGAGTATAGCTACACAGGTGCACGGACGCTTAAGGCCGTGAATGGTTAGACCGTTGCTCAAGCGGTAACCATGTGCTACACCAATACCAACAACAAGTTCATTGAGACTAAAGATCCACTTTAGCCCGTGTCTACGGCTTCCATTCATCAAGCCCCAACTGTTCTTTTGGATAGTGACCCCCTCATATAAGGTCTGGGGATTATCGGCAGGGGTTCCGGTTGCAAATTTATAATTTTAACTAATTAAACACACTTTTTAACATTTTTCAACAGGGTCAGTGAATCAAGACAGCTGACTCGCTAGTGGACCAACAAGCCGTATCAATGCCAATTTCATACATACATTGAGGCCAAACTCTCGCCTGACTTCTCTATACAGGGTGAGAAGTGACAGTTTTGATCTGTCAAAGTTTGACACACCAATTGGTGTAACTAGTGCGAACTTTGCCGTGACAACAAATAGACCAAAACATACCAGTACAAGACCAAGTGGAAATCAAAGGGAACACTAGAGCTCTCTCTTGGTCTCTCTTTCTCTCCTTGAGTCTCCCACTGGTATGCTAGTGGACTTTCCTTGCTAGACATTTCCAATTCCACTCATCCACTGAGTATAGCTACACAGGTGCACGGACGCTTAAGGCCGTGAATGGTTAGACCGTTGCTCAAGCGGTAACCATGTGCTACACCAATACCAACAACAGGCTCATTTAGACTGAGATCCACTTTAGCCCGTGTCTACGGCTTCCATTCATCAAGCCCCAACTTTTCTTTTGGATAGTGACCCCCTCATATAAGGTCTGGGGATTATCGGCAGGGGTTCCGGTTGCAAATTTATAATTTTAACTAATTAAACACACTTTTTTACATTTTTCAACATGGGTACTGAATCAAGCGGCCTGACTGGCTTATAACCAACAATCGATTTCAAACTCTTATCCTAGTCACAAGCCCTAGTGCAAATGAAAGGGAGAACTAGAGCTCTCTCTCATTGGGTCGCCCACTGGCATTCTAGTCAACTTTCCTTGTTAAAAGTGTCCAATGCCGCACATTTGCACACTCATCAACTGAGTACAGGTACACAGGTTTACGGATGCTTAGAGCCGTGATTGATTAGACTGTTGCCTTAGCGGTAGCCAAGCGCTACACACAAATCAAAGTTGTGCAAATAGTTTAATTAATGAATAAATATCAGACAGTCAGAAAGTTATCCCATCTAGATTATGCCCACCGCTTAAAGTACGGATGCTTAAAGCCGTTGAATGGTTAGACTGTTTCTCTAGAGGCAAACAATTGCTAAAACATAGACCAACAATATAGTCCTTTTTCGCGCTCAAGTTCACCGCTTAAAGAATGGATGCCTTCAAGCCGAGGCTAGTTAGACCCGTTGCTTTGGCGGTAACCCATTGCTCTAAGCACATACCAACACTATACTCCTCTTTCATAGGGTATTTCATTTGAGCCCATTGTTTGTCGCTTAAGGCGAGAATCCTTAAAGCCTTCAATGGTTAGACCATTGCTCCAGTGGTAGCAACCATCCGCTTCACACATACCAACAATATAACTCATTTTCCTATGGGGTTCCCATACAGCCCATGTCCACTGTAGAGCATTCAAGCTTCTCTCTCGCTCTCTCTCTCTCTCTCTCATTTGCTAATAAATACCAGACAATCAGAAAGTCATCCCATCTAGCTTATGCCCATCGCTTAAACTACGGATGCCTAAAGCCGTTAGTTAATGGTTAGATTGTTTCTTTAGCGGCAATCAATTGCTAAATATATACCAACAATATAGTCCTTTCTTATGCCCATGTTCACTGCTTGAGGCACGGATGCCTTCAAGCCGAGGCTAGTTAGACCCGTTGCTCTAGCGGTATAGCCATTGCTATAGGCACATACCAACACCATATTCCTCTTTCATAGGGTATTTCATTGAGCCCATGTTTGCCGCTTAAGGCACGAATCCTTAAAGCCGTCAACGGTTAGACCATTGCTCAAGTGGTAGTAACCATCCACTTCACACATACCAACAATATACTCATTTTCATATGGGGTTCCCATTTAGCCCATGTTCACTGTATAGCATTCGAGCTTCTCGCTCTCTCGCTCTCGCTTCAGGATAGGCGGGGAGGGGGTGCCCGCTGTCTCCAATCACTTTCCACAGAGTGTCTAATCATTGCCTCAGCTCAGCCCATCACTCTTGGCCAATATCATTTTTCACGGCTTCCATTCATCAAGCCCCATTTTTTTCATTTGGATAGTGACCCCCTCATATAAGGTCTGTGGATTATCGGCAGGGGTTCCGGTTGCAAATTTATAATTTTAACTAATTAAACACTAATTTAACAAAATTTTTCAACATGGGTACTAAATCAAGCGGCCTAACTGGCTTATAACCAACAAGCGATTTCTACACATATACCAACAATATAGTCATTTTTTTAATATGGGGTTCCCATCTAGCCCCTGTCCCCTGTAGAGCAGTCAAGCTTCTCTGTCGCTCTCTCTTTCGCCAATAAATACCAGACAGTCAGAAAGTTATCCCATCTAGCTTATGCCCACCGCTTAGAGTACGGATGCTTAAAGCCGTTGAATGGTTAGACT
This sequence comes from Artemia franciscana, assembly GCF_032884065.1. NCBI lineage: Eukaryota > Metazoa > Arthropoda > Branchiopoda > Anostraca > Artemiidae > Artemia > Artemia franciscana. Next base: position 28,573,537 of record NC_088878.1, on the reverse strand, counting down.
GTTTCTTTAGTGGCAATCAATTGCTAAGCATATACCAGTCCTTTCTTATGCCCATGTTCATCACTTGGTGCACGGATGCCTTTAAGCCGAGTCTAGTTAGACCCGTTGCTCTAGCGGTAACCCATTGCTTCAAGCCCATACCAACACCATATTCCTCTTTCATCTGGTATATCATTGAGCCTACGTTTGCCGCTTAAAGCACAAATCCTTAAAGCCATCAATGGTTGGACCATTGCTCAAGTGGTAGTAGCCATCCGCTTCACACATACCAACAATAGACTCATTCTCATATGGGGTTCCCATCTAGCCCATGTTCACTGTATAGCAGTCAAGCTTCTCTCTCGCTCTCTCTCTCTAGAGAGAGAGCTAATGCCCACCGCTTAAAGTACGAATGCTTAAAGCCGTTGAATGGTTAGACTGTTGTGTTTAGCGGGAATCAATTGCTAAACAGTAGATCAACAATATAGTCCTTTCCTTATGCCCATGTTTTACCGCTTAAAGAACGGATGCCTTCAAGCCGAGGCTAGTTGGACCCGTTGCTCTAGCGGTAACCCATTGCTCTAAGCACATACCAACACTATATTCCTCTTTCATGTGGGATTTCATTGAGCCCATGTTCGCCGCTTAAAGAACGAATCCTTACAGCCGTCAATGGTTTGACCAACCCATATAGTCATTTTCCTTTGGGGTTCCCATCCAGCCCATGTCCACTGTAGAGCATTCAAGCTTCTCTCTCGCTCTCTTTCGCTAATAAATATCAGACAGTCATCCCATCTAGCTTATGCCCACCGCTTAGAGTACGGATGGTTAAAGCCGTTGAATGGTTAGACTGTTTCCTTAGCGGCAATCAATTGCTAAACATATACCAACAATGTAGTTCCTTTCTTTTGCCCATGTTCACCGCTTGAGGTACGGATACCTTCAAGCCGAGGCTAGTTAGACCCGTTGTTCTAGCGCTAGGCCATTGCTATAGGCACATACCAACACCATATACCTCTTTCATAGGGTATTTCATTGAGCCTATGTTTGCCGCGCTTAGAGCACAAATCCTTAAAGCCGTCAATGGTTAGACCATTGCTCATGTGGTAGTTTACCATCCGCTTCACACATACCAACAATATACTCATTCTCATTTGGGGTTCCCATCTAGCCCATGTCTAGTCGACGTTTTGTAGTCAATTACAGACAGTTGAAATTTTTGTTTCTCGCCCAAATTCCTTGGCTTATAAATGCAAGTTTTACTTGCATAAGAGTCGAGGCAGATTGCAGGAGGCCCTTGTAGGCCTTGAATTGGACTCGTTATTTCCATTTGTCAATATGCTGCTTCCCCCTTTCTGCGATCGTGAATTAACCTGAGAGAGAACCTCCAACAGGTTGGAACCCAACTCACCGTGAATTAGCATGAGAGGGTTGACTCTAGTTCAGCGTTGTCGAGTGATAGCCATGAGAGGGAAAATTTTCAAGTAATTTAACCCGTAGTCAATCTGCGTGTTTTTCCCCAGCGAGAACCTCCAACAGGTACAACTCTAGTTTGGCATTTGTGTGAAGGGACACACATGCACGGAAAGGTGTAGCATAAATGGCAGACAGTAACAACGGCAATCAAACGGATAAAATTAACCCTTGACTGGGCTGCCAACACTTAATTCAACAATCTGTCTTGGCTTTTTTCTACAATTGGCCATGACTTCCACTTTTCCCACAACTATTCCCTCTTTTGTTCAATTCAAAAATCAACGGCCTTTAAGCCGAGTCTAGTTAGACCCGTTGCTCTAGCGGTAACCCATTGCTTCAAGCCCATACCAAC
>NC_088878.1:28494230-28566730 GCF_032884065.1 Artemia franciscana | reverse complement strand
AGGACCGACTGACCCATGTCCAACCACTGTTCACATGGAACCCTTCCCCACGTCAGGCCTCAAGGATCTCTCTCGAGTATTTGCTACTACCACCAAGATCTGCGCCACTGGCCGCTCCAGGTAGGCTCACGCCCAAACCCTTCAACGCAACCAGTGCGACCTCCCTACTCACCGGCGCGTCAGCGACGATCACCAAGGATCGACGAGCTCTGCGACCGGCGGTCCGGTATCAGCACAATGCTAAAGCGCCTCCCATTTTAAGGGCTAGTTGCTTCGGCAGGTGAGTTGTTACACACTCCTAAGCGGTTTCCGACCTCCATGGCCACCGTCCTGCTGTCTGGAGCAACCAACTCCTTTCCGTGGGATCGGGAATATGCATTGGTTTTGGCGCTTTAACCGGACATTTGGTTCATCCCACAGCGCCAGTTCTGCTTACCAAAAGTGGCCCACTGGGCACTCGGATCCGAAATCCTTGCCGCTAACAACACCACGGTCGGCAAGGCATCTCACCCATTGAAAGTTTGAGAATAGGTTGAGGCCGTTACGGCCCCAAGGCCTCTAATCATTCGCTTTACCGGATGAGACTCCCGTCTCCTTTGCTTGAGTGCCAGCTATCCTGAGGGAAACTTCGGGAGGAACCAGCTACTAGATGGTTCGATTAGTCTTTCGCCCCTATACCAAGCTCCGACGATCGATTTGCACGTCAGAATCGCTTCGGTCCTCCATCAGGGTTTCCCCTGACTTCGACCTGGCCAGGCATAGGTCACCATCTTTCGGGTCCCATCATGTGTGCTCTAGGTGCGTCGCATCCGCAACGGGATCACGACGCCCCTGGGATGCGCCCTCTCCAGTGGAGAAGGATCTCCCATCAGCATTGCAAGCAATACCTTAACTTTCATTCCGCCATCGGTCTTCTCATCGACCTACGACTCGCACACAAGTTAGACTCCTTGGTCCGTGTTTCAAGACGGGTCGGAAGGAACTCGCCTACTCTCCGCTCACCCAGGAGACCCACAAAAGGGCTCCCAGCAACAGAAGCCGGGCCGAATCGTTGCCGGGAATCCAGCGTCTTGAAGCCGAAGCAACAAAAGCACTGGGTCCTTTGACACCGTTCCAGCCGCGTGCGGATTACGAATCCACCCAGGAATACACGCCGTAAGCAACACAGATGACCAACATGACCAGAGAACAGCCGAGGCTGCCCTCAACCCATCACAACAGCACTCGCTACCCACGACACTGATCCCGAAGATGGCTCGAACTTCGAAAGTCCTTCCGTTTTAAACCCCTGGAGGATTTCACGCAATGTTTAACTCTCTCTTCAGAGTTCTTTTCAACTTTCCCTCGCGGTACTTGTCTTCTATTGGTCTCACATTCATATTTAGCCTTAGATGGAGTTTACCACCTGATTAGCGCTGCAAAAAAAAACTGGTCTTTAAGCTATAAGGTAACCCTAAAACAGCAATTGTACAATATAATTCCAAGGGAATACTTTATTTTACGTTATTTCATCAATTTAACTTACCAATTATTTATTTTGTGGTAATTTTATAACACTTGTTCAAGAATTTGGAATATTTTGAATGGCTTCTAGAACTTGATGCAACCTATTTCTTTGGATAAGCTGTAAAATACCAAACCCTTCATGCCAATGAACTGTAAGTAAGAAGGAATTCTGATTAATAGTAATCAAAACTCTAAAAAAAGGGAATTTCAAGAACAATATAAACATAAGAAACATATACTGATTTACCTACAAACATATACTTGTTTACCCTAATCATCTCATATCATCTTTTGAATTTCGATTTTAACTGAAGCTATATGAAATTCCCGTATCAGTAGTGTCCCAAAATGAAACTTTTTGTTGGGGGGGGGGGGGCTCAACCCCTCCCCCTGGACGGCCTTGATCACAAAAACATCCTCAATATATCCCTGTAAACACTTTCTACTTGCAACTCTGAACTTAATTGGGTGATATTTTAGTAAGAACAAAAGCTTTGACCGTGATTACATTTCATTTTTGACCCATTCAGTAACAAGATGTCTAACAGAGAAATCATAATCGTTTTTTCTGATATTCTTTACTATGTTGCTACCCTTTGTCCACGATAAATGGGTCACAGAATGAACTGTCACAAAGGTCTTTCATCAATATTAGGCTATGGTCTTGACAGTTGATTTGTCTAGTTGTTTCACTCTGTTTTACCCTTGTCTATAAAATATATTATACTGGCTGCCGCAGATTTTGCATCCTCCAAACAACACTATTGGGGCTCTGGGAAGGATTAAAAAACATGTTTAGGAGAATCTCAGGTCCAGTCCAGGATCTCTTGGGGATGGATTTGAATCTCTACAAAGTGGAAAAGGTTATTGCAAGGATTTCTACACAGTTGGATATTCTTTGGTGGCGCAGTGGATTTTAGCTTAGCTTGGTAATAAGGGACCCAGAGATTGAATCACGCTGCAGGAATGCACTGCAGGGCCGGCGCAGGGACCATAGTAGTCAAGAAGTGTCGTTAATTCTTAAATATAAAAATAAATGTGAAAAACACTTCATCGTTATTCAGTAGCTCAGGTCAGTAACAAAAGACACTAACCTCATGGCAAAGAAGAAGAAACCATAAGAATCAAGGGAGAAATTTGTTATATCAAAAAAAAAAATTTCCCTACACTGACACGGTATATCTACCACACAAGGAATCCAATCCATCAATCACTTCATAATTATATATTTTCAATGCAGAAAACGTTAATACGAGTGTAAAACATGGTTACTATGAATAATTCTGCCTACAGCAACCGCTCTTCGACAATATCCATTTAAAAAAATTTACTCCAATGAAGATTATTTCCTGGATTTGTCTTCTACATTTATATATTTCCATGTTGTAGTAAAAAATATCTAACAATGAAATGCTGAGTATAGCTGGTGGAATATCTTATGATATTTGTGTATTAAGTAATTTATTTTTACAAATAAGTGTCCACATAACGGGAACACTGGTGGATAATAGCAAGATTCTCTCAAATTAAACGAGCTACATACAGTTTATGTTCATCACACTAAAGTCTTATAAGAAATTGACAGGTTCATCCAATTGATGTGAATATGAGACAGGTAGTGACATAAGAACGCAATTAGAGTGGTGACAACTAGTGAATTACATTTAGTTGGGAAAATAAATCACGAGATATTTAATATACCCCAATGGCTTCCACCGAATATTAAGGTGGATGTAAAATTAACACTTGCTCCATCCAATTTCACTTTACAAAAAGGACTTACTACAGCAACTGTAATTCCATCCAATGTAATTCACAACTAGTGAATTACATTTAGTTTAGAAAAGAAATAACGAGATATTTAATATACCCCAATGGCTTCCACCGAATATAAAGGTGGACGTAAAATTAACACTTGCTCCATCCAATTTCACTTTACAAAAAGGACTTACTGCAGCACCCGATGTAAAAGTCTCTCTCCCTTCAGCAATACATCATGTACGAAAGGAACAGGTTATGAGTTTTATTGCCTTGGCAATGGAAAAACTGAAAGCTAGTGGAAATAATGTCAATATAGCCTATTTTTTTAATTATTCATAGGTGCAATTAACTTTAGTCTTGCATTACAACTATGCAAAAAGACAAAAAGGAAAACCCAAGAAGTTAGTGACTCACATTTTTCTTTATATATATCTCTTATATAAAGATAAGAGATACATCTCTTACATATTTTATGCAGATACATCTTTATATACATCTCTTATATCATCTCTCTATATACATCTCTTATATTTTCTCAGATGTATTGATGCATCTCCTTTTCATTTTTCAAATTACCCAAGCCCTGTTTATTGTTTTAGACTGCCTTGTATTTTAGATATGATTAATCCTTGTCTCTTTTTCTTTATTTAGTAATGTTTTTTTTTCGTTTGATGTTTCAATGTTTAATGTTGTTTAATTTTTCGTTTCTTTAATGTTTTTTTTCGTATTTCGAATTTATATTTGGCTTATGAAGATTTCCTAAGAGAAAGATCAGTCCAGTTGCATAATTTGTATCTGTAGTATTTTTCTCCTTCTCGTCAGGATTGCTCAAATTTTCACATTTAACTATTAGATATTGTCAATCATATACCAAATTCCTCATATTGTAATAAACTTAATTTAGTAAAAATGTCCCGAAGTAAAAATGCCTGGATGTCGGGATGGATGGATACTAGATTTTTGTATGTATTTTGTTGTAGTTTTCTCACGCTGGGGTGGCCTCTTCTGTTATCTCCTACCTTATATGTTACTGTCCAAGCCTTACAAAATCTGCTCTTTCTTGGGGCATAATATTGTTTTTTTTTAAGTTGAATTTAATAAAATTCTCTCTCTCTATAACCCTCTTTAGACCCCTCCCCTCGAAGTAGATCACAAATTTATCAGGGTAAACAAATGAGTTTAAGAATTTTAATTTTTACAGAATTCCTTGCTCTTGCTGTTTGCAATACCTCGGAAAGACAGAAGAGCACCTTAAGGATAGAAGTATTTTCTGTCATTAATAAGCAGGAATATTTAAGTTGTAGTTCTGAATTCTTTAAAGGAAATGTTAGGAGCCAGAGAAAATGTGTCTAAAGTTTCAAGAGTCGGTGGTAAAGTTGTTCGTCGACTTCACAGCTCTGCAGAGACCTCTATCCACAAGTTATTTATTTACAATGAATAACCAACCACAAAGAAATTATAGTGAATAACCATGTTAAACTTAAAACAAGGTGAAATTACTGTAAACAGGTTTAGGGCCATCCCTCCTATGCCTTGTAAGGCGTAGAGCGTCATTTGTGTTTCTGAAAACAATTCTGATTTCGAGGTCTGAGTTTTGTCTATGTAGTCATAACATAAACAAATTTAAAAAAAATGAAAGATAAATAAACAAACGCTAAAGAATGGATAAATTTAAATCTAGATTGACAGTTTCATATACCATAAGTCTCCGCAACTTCGTTTTTATTAATGTTCAAAAAGTAAAAATTCGTTTTGTTTTCTGTATTGAGCTTATATGGGATTGAAACTATTATGATTTATACAAAAACTATTCTGATGTATATACAAGGTAATATATATATATATAATATATATATATATATATATATATATATATATATATATATATATATATATATATATATATAACTTTTGCTAATTAGTGTACCTATTATTTGTTTCCGGTGTATTTGATGGTAAGACCAATTTGGTTCCAGTGGTAAGATATGTAGGGGACTTTTTATTAAGGTTTTTGTTTTCTGTAAGGTGCAAATGACCTTTTGGTCTTTACAAGGTACACAAGTTAGCCCTACTTCTACTCCCACTGAAAGTAATTTATGTTCTTTTTGCACTCAAATTACTATTTGACTATATTTACTCTCTTCTCGCGTCTTAGGTTTATTGCATTCTTTACTTCTTTTTGCAATATTGATAAACTATTCCAAAATCTATCATTTTCTTCATTGTATTTATTGGTCATACTTTCTCCGCGGCTGCTTAATTTCTAATGTGGGGTAATTTTTAATGGCAGGGGGGGGGATAGAATAAAGCAAGCGAATAGTCAAGGTTAAAGGCCAAACACACAAGATTAAAATAAAATTTGACAAAATTTTGCCCCAAAATAGTTAATGGCACCGCACTGGCTGAATATTGGCGTTAGCTAAACCTCATTATGAATAGGTCTTACCGTGTTAAACAGTGAATATTTTATCGTTAATGGTTGTGGTGAATATATATGCCTAAACCGTGAATATCTTGGGTTTCAAATTAGAAGTTGTTTCCAAAGATCAATGAACTTGAAAGTATTTTACCCCTGTGAATTACTCAAAACTAGCGAATTGTCCTTCTGACTACGACCGACACATGTAGTTTTCAAATTATCTGCAGACCATCTCATATTTGAGAAACTTTAGTTACGTCACTGCATAATGACCTAAACGCAAACTATCAATTCTTGAGATGCATCAAAGGAAGAATGAAAAATGTATATTAAACCAAGTAAGAGGACACAGCAAAACAATATTTCAAAAGTCAAATACAATGCCGACTAAGATGAACTGGGATAGAATTTCAAATAAGATTCAGAAGCTCATATTATAAACTCACATAAACTTATAGTAACTGCATTTCAAATCGCTTACAAACAATACACCCTTAAGAAAATAACAAACTAGAGACGCTATTTAAGGATGGGGGGGGGGGGGTATGGATAAGTCTCACAAAGTGTGTAAATAATTATGACCCTTATCATACAAAATAACATGGAATCCGTTTCTGGCCAAGGAAGACAATCTAGGCTTCGAGAAATCGTTTTTGCTTGTTAGACTTTCAATCTGGTTTGTTTTAATGTCTATATTAGATGCCGATATAAATACGACTTTCAGCGTTTTAAATTCTTGGCTAAATCCCCCTTAAGGGAAGTTCATAATGACATTTTTTATAGTACAGAAATTTAGATGGTCCTAATATGAGCGAATCAGATTTTTCATGGAATTTTCTGATTGCCTGAAAAATTGTTGTTGGATTAATATAGCGGTAGCTAAATCCTGCCTTTACTAAAAATTAATTGTGAATTGGGTACTAACTATTCAAACTAATCTACAACGGAGGTTACTCTCATTTAAGATGAAATATTGAGTTTAATCTCTAAGTGTTGGCTGCAAACAACAGATTGTCCTGCCTTTCTAAACGAATACAAAAATATAATAATACAATGAATATTAATTTATGATTATCCTCTAAGTAAACTACCAAATATCCGCTATCCTCAGAAAAAACTAATCATTTTCAGGTTTATATTCCCAATGAAATACGTGATTTTGTGACAAGCTTACAGCTAGTTCTTTCACCACAAGAACAGATAGATTTATTAATTTCAGATCTATTTATTCACCGAGCCAGAATTATGGTATGATGTATGTCATGATTAGCCACAGTGGTGTCGGAAATAATTTATTAAAATCAAGAAAATATTAGTGAAAATTTTCCGAAATGGAGATTTCAAATATTGATAGTAAACGATAAAAAGCTGAAAATTGGCATATATTTTGACTTATTGACGAACGAGTACTTAAATGAAAGTACATCGTAGCATGATTGTATAAACTTCAATAGAAATACAGCCGCTAAAACTACGCTAGCTGTTAAAGTGAATGATCCAATTAAGGCCAGGTTCCAATTAAAAGAATAAACATCAGAAGGCATATTAAGAGCATAAAATGTATCCTGAAACTACGAAAAAAGACTTCCCGTGGTGCAGATTCGATTTGTGAGAAGCACTTAGAATTTGGTTCTTGTGTCTTAGTTGAACATTTATCACTACTTTTCCAAATGATTTTTGTTACTGGTATTGTCCCTAATTTATTCAGTGCTGGTTTAATTAGTCCTATTTTGAAAAAAACAAAAGCCAGCTGACTATTGTTCCTCCTTTAGGCCAATCACTGTTTTTCCCGTTTACTGAAAACTGTTTTCTTTTAAAAGATCTTCGAGAGTCTTATTTTTCTCAATAAATTTTAGTTCTTCGTCGCTCGACTCTTCATCGCTCGACTCTTCGTCAGTCTGCGTCAACTGCGACTCCTCCTCATATTCCTCCTCCTCTTCTTCCAATACCTTGCATAAAAATTACAAAGATATAGATAAAAAATGTTCAAAATATTTATTACAAAAATACAAACACTAACAAATAAATAAAAACCAAAATGCATAATCGTAGGAGGAGCATAAGTATAGCTGAGATGAAGAAATGCTTTTAAACTATTTGCTCAGCTCATCAAATTTGATAGTGCAAGAAAATAATGCGTTTCCAGGAGCAAAAGCTAAAACCGTAGATGTTTGGTTTAATGAACATAAAACTGATCATAAAAATCAGAACGAAAGAAAGTAAATAAAAGAAAAAAAAGCCAGAATTAATCACCAACAAACGTTTTTCGTGTTATTTCGCATTATCAATATCACTTAAGAGTTCTGTGTAAAGGGAGATTATTATAAACTTTATTTGGAAACTTATCAATTCTGAGACAGGAGCCTACAGGTTACCGAATTAAAGAATAGAATTTTGGATAAAAGTTCCAAAGTGTTTCCGTCTCTTCGGATTTTTCATATATATAGGAATGCTTACAGAAAGACTAGAATCATATTGAAAAGGTCATATTCAATCTTTCCTCATAACATTTACCTCAAATCACTAGAATAAGAGAAGAGCCTAAGAAAAAGTATCAGTGAAGTTGCGGCGTCGGCCTCTTCAGTTGCAGCTTCAAAAGAGCGTCTTCTAAACTGGCGAGAAATTACGTAAAAATTATCTTTTTTTATTCATGTCCAGAGGAAAAACTGGTTCCACATCTGAGGTCACTTGTTACAAAAATATTGTCAAAAAGAGGCGGGAAGGTATCCGACAACATGTAGGAATATATTATCCGTGCCTAAAAACTATTCTACATTTTTACAGATCGCTGAACATTAATTTTAACACACAAAAATTATCTGGACTGCTGGGAAACCTTTTCGAAACCCACTTTATAATTTTAATCATTTGCCTCTCTTTTTCTGAAAGAAGTACTTGATCTATAAGCCCAACATGTCCGTAATAAACATAAAACTGATCATTCTAAAGGAGGTAATGATAGTTGAAAATAAATCTTAGGTAGACCTAAGAGGGTCAATAATTTTGATCAAAAGCTTTCGTCAATCGATTGATTCAAGCATGATTGACTGTCTAAACTAGTTTTGTACAAGTATTGCGTCATCAACAATGGAAGATACATCGGAAGTAAGCAAAAATGTAGAACACGAGTTTATCTATTTATTAATAGAGTTAAACTGCGATCATCCTGAGTTATGGAAAGTTAAAAGTAGAGGCTGTTATAACCAAAATAAGAAAAGTGCGGTATTTGACAGGATTTTGCGGGCGGTAAAGACATTGGAACCAGATAGCACAATTTCCAAACTAAAAAAGAAAATTAATGATTTCAGAACAAATTTAAAATGCGAGTTCTTTTTGTTTTCGCTTAAACGCAACCAATTACATACAAGAAAAGCCAAATCAGTATTAGACTTCATTTCACACACGGTAGACACTTCACTACCCAACTCTGAACTGAAACAAAAAATCTGGCCGTGAGTTAAAATTAAATTTGAGATTAGTTATGGCCAAGACTGAAGGGCTGTGTGAAGGACACATCAATCGATTGACGGAAGCTTTTGATCAAAATGATTGACCCTCTTAGGTCTCCCTAAGATTTATTTTCAACTATCATTCAAATACAGAATCTAAATGGAATCAACAGAAGAACGTGAAAGGTGTTGTTCGTAACAAAACATAATTAATCAGTAGAAAAAAAAAAACATACCCCAACCCAATCAAGTATGAGCTACTATAAAATAATACCCATTATGATAATGAAAAGGCAAACTAATTTGCAACTCTTTTCTCAAATAAGCTAACATTAAACCAATTCAGTGGCAAGTCATATACTAGCCATAAATATCATATTAACAACAAATACAAAGTAGAGACAATAGGGAAAATCTTATCAAGACAGTGGAGATTATTTTTGTGGATATTTCGGCCCTATGTCAAAGGGCTGTCTTCAGCACTATAGGCAAGCGTATTCTCCTGATGAGCCCTTGTGTTGGGTTGTTACCTCTGAATTATTTGTCTTTATTATTTTTTCTACTGTTTAGTAAATGACGACTTATACTTATTGACGACATGACTGCCTGCCCATGGATTATTCTTTATGGTTGATTGTGTATGGCTATGCTGTTTGACCTATGTGAGTGTATGGATGAGTAGGGTTAAGGCCTCATTCAAGTGCTGGTCTATATTAATAACTAATTTAGGAAAACAGTCTTCCTTTTATCTTTCTGTCTTTTTTTTTATTTTTTTTTTTATGTGTTTGTGCTGTTGCATTGGTGATTTCTCTTTTCATCATATATATATAATATATATATATATATATATATATATATATATATATATATATATATATATATATATATATATATATATATATATATATATATATAATATATATATATATATATATATATATATAATATATATATATATATATGTATATATATATATATATATATATATATATATATATATATATATATATATATATATATATAAAAATATATATATATATATATATATATATATATATATATATATATATATATATATATAAATATTTATATATATATATATATATATATATATATATATATATATATATATATATATATATATATATATATATATATATATATATATATATATATATATATATATATATATATATATATATATATATATATATATATATATATATATATATATATATATATATATACATATAAACGAACTTACATCAAATTGCTAGCATTAAAACTAAATAATACACTACATACATACACTACATTTACCCATACACTATAGTTAAAAACCTTAGTCCATATTATTAAGGACAAAAAACAGAAACGACATATTATTTCTTCAAAGAGAAAATCGCTGGAAACTTTTTTGCTGGAAAACCTGTTCATTGTTGATTTTGCTCAATTTGTTTAGCCACGATTTTCGCTTGTTCAAGGAGCGCCTCTATAAGAAATTGCAAGGCTTACGAAATAAATCTTCGATGAGAAACCGTATTTATTCTCCGAGATTCACTCCTGGACCTGCTATCGTTAACCTCAATTTGAAAACATTGGAACCCCAGGAAATTGAAACACGAGAAAAAGGTCCAAAATTATCTTTTCTACCGAAAAAGGTTCCTGTGGCAGATATAGTTTCCTCTCTAGAGTCCGCTTTGCATAAACACTATCCTTCTGTCTCTGACCCGGAAGAAGTTAGATCTGGTCTTATAAATATCCTCTATAACAACCAAAAACAGCTTAAGCCTCCTACCAATACCAAACTGGAAAATTTGCATGACATAAAAATACTATCTAATCTCCGAAAAGATCCTTCTATTATAATAACTAAAGCAGACAAAAGCAATTTACTTGTTGTCATGAATGCGACAGACTATGACAGCAAAATTCTTTCGCATTTAAATGACACAATTACATATAAAACAATAACAAATGATCGTACCGATCAGTTCGCTGATAATATTATAAATGAATTAAAGCAGCTAAATCAAAATGGTAAAATCACCCCACAACTATACAATAAATTTTTCCCCGTGGTAGTTTCTGTCCTAAGCTCTACGGTTTACCAAAAATACATAAACAGGGTATTCCCTTAAGACCTATCGTAGCTTATACTAAAGCCTCCGCTGCCAATATTGGAAAATGGCTTTGCACAGCTTTCAAACTTTAATTGTAAGCTCAAAATTCCTATATTCATAACTCGACAGAGTTGGTTAAAAAACTTAGTAGCACAAGTATTTCAGAAAACTCAATAGTTAGTAGTTTTGACATTGTTTCCATGTATACAAATATAGATGTAACTATTTCAGAGGATTTATTATAAAAAAAAACAGAAGAAAATTACCACTTGACCGAGACTTCAGCGACAGGAATTGATTGTGAAGTTTTAATGACTCTTGTTAAAATTTGCAATAAGTTTTCTATGTATTTTCAATTTCGCAATTCTTTTTATCAGCAAAAAAATGGGTTACCCATGGGGGCACCTTTATCCGGGCTACTAGCAAATATTCCATCGTGAATCTTGAGAATTGGGCATTGAATTCTTATTGTTTTAAACACGTCTATTGGGGTCATTATATGGATGACGTACTTTCACTTTAGAATTATGGGGAAGCTGAAATTCGGGGCTTCTTAGATCATCTTAACACTTATGACCGAAATTTGCAGTTCACCCTAGAAGTTGAAATTGAAAATAAACTACCGTTTTTAGATGTATTAATTATTCGTAATGCTGACAAACTGGATTTTACTATTTATCGAAAGCCAACACAAAACAATAGATATCTTCACTTTAATTCAAATTACCCCCCACAAGTTAAAAGAGCAGTTGTAACTTCCCTTAATGATCGTGCCCTGAATATTTGCTCCGATTCATATATAAATGCAAAAATAAACTTTATCAGAGATATTCTTTTTTGGTAATGGATACCCCATTCCTTTTGTCAATAAAATAATTAACTGTAGAATAAAAAGACATTCTTGTAAAATCGAAGAAGATACTTCACAATGTGAGGCTACTGATAAGCCCTCAAATATTGTCTATCTTCCGTATATCCCAAACATCACAACAAAATTAAAAAATATTTGTACAATAAAATAATATGTACGTAGTTTTTACTAATAAATTTATAATCATCAATTCTTAAATTCGGGTGAAGATAAGACCCCAGTTACTCGCCAAAGAGGGGTCTATCAAATACCTTGTGATTGTGGAAATTACTATGTTGGCAGGACCCATCAGAATCTAGACAAACGGTTACAACAGCATAAAAATTACAAAGACAAGGCCTTAATTTCAAATAGTTCTAACAACTCCTTTGATTCTGCTTTAATTTGGCCCATATTTAATAATCCGTCCCACATGATACGTTTTGAAAAATCTTCACTCATCAGTAATGATTTGGGAATAGAACAGGTGGTTCGAGAATCAATCGAAATTAATCTCAAAATAAATAACCATATTTCTTTGAACATGGACTTAGGGAAATACTCACAAAATTCTTTACACTCAAATTTAATTAAAAATGATCTAACAAAATATTTTACTAAACCGATTTATAATAGTATTGAACCAACTACGAAAAGACCTTTGAGACAGGCTGCTAAACAAGCAAGATTAGCTTTAAGAAATTGCATCTAATCATTTTGTTCTCTTTAGTTTGAATAAGCTTATATTCTCATTTCATTCTTTTCGCCAGTCCTGGTTGGACTTCGTTGAAGTAAAGGTGCTAGGGCTATTTTTAAAAAAGGTTTTAAAAAGTATTTTTTTAATTATTTAGTTTTAATGCTCACAATTTGATTTATGTTCATTTATATGTATATTCATAATATTAGATATACCATTTATCAAAAGTACAGTATCATATTTATTGTAGAACTGGTAGTGGATTACAGTATTCAAAGTCTGGATTATAGTGTATGTAGCCTTGGTTACTGGTCTTTCTTTATGGATAGAGTTGCATATTCCAATGTTGTTGTTAGTGTGAAAATAATACATTAAATGACTTATAAATTATTGATTCAATTGGATTATGGTGAATCCATTCGGCCGTTTTTTGTGAAACAAACGTAAACGCCATTTTGGAAAAAATTGAGATACCAGTACTTTCTATGTTAAATTTTTGCGCTCTTTCCATTGGTGCCATCTATGTTTATCTAAGTTAAACAGTTTAGAAGTTAAATTTTTGCGAACAGACGTATATCCACAAGTTATTTTGCTTTTACCAGCTTTTCTTTTTGAACAGTTTAGAAGTTAAATTTTTGCGAACAGACGTATATCCACAAGTTATTTTGCTTTTACCAGCTTTTCTTTTTGAAAAAGACGTATATCCTGGACATCTCCAGCCTAACAGATATTCCTGCAGAAATGAATGATATGAGCTTTAAACCCCTTCTCAATCATGCTTTGCGAGACGATTTAGACAGCCTCAGTTTTGCACTATCAGCAGCGTTATCAAGTGACATCCTAGAAGATTAGGCTCTCTCGATGAACAATACTTCTACTTTGTCTTCTATCCAAGTCTTCTCAGCTGATGCTACTAAGGATGGCCTGCCATTAGCAGAGGGACTACTTGACACTGAAGCTGACCAGCCCAGGTCACTTATCAGTCAAAAAGAGCTTAGTCCACCTACTCTTTCAACAAGTTCGCGTATTCAGCTAGCTGCAAAACCAATTATTGAGATTGACGAAGAAATCTCTTTGATCAGAGAAAGACCGATTCTCTCTAGGTGTGATTTGGGGAATTGTAAGCTTCAGTGCTTACGTATTACCCAGGAGCTGCGAGAAAGGCTAAACCAATCTTTTTGGTCGTTGGGATTTTGGGAGAAAATCAATTGGCTTATGGCATACATCACAGGCAGCAAGCCAAAGTGAAGGCGAGTCGAAATTACAGAAAATTCTTCTACCAGAAGGAATACATCTACAATGTTTTAATTCCCAGTTGATTCTGAACTGAAGCCGGTCTGAAAACAAACGTTTTTGGCTATCCTGGGCTACCATCCGAAATCCGACAAGATCATTCAGCGTATTTTTCGCAAGTACGAAGAAGATTCCCTCAAACTCAGTGGAATGGTGGATAAGCGAGGCTTGGCTGCGAGAGAGAATGCAATGATTTATGGAGAAGCACGGAGAATGCTCGTTAGACAACACATTATAACATTTGAGCCTTCTATGACACACAATAGGCACGAGCACTGTCCTAACATGAAATATCACTCAAAGAAAATTACCACTACTTTCCCAGTAAAGCATTTTAAAGAAAAAATCCCGAAGTGGAGATTGGTCTGAATATGTATCGAGAAGAACTGAAAAAACAACATGTCTCCTTGAAAAATGCCATCTATTAATGAATGTGATACCTGCCCACACCTATCAGCTGAAATCAGTGCCGGATCAGCCTCTGAACTTGAGGTAGCAAAGCTGGAAAAGTATCAAGAGAAGTATAAAAAGTGAGGAACCTTGACGCTACTGACGCCGATCGTATATGGAAAAACACAGAAAGGGTTTACAGCTTCGACTTGCAGAAGATTGACTTCTTCTGCCCATGATGTCGTCTTCAAAAGAAGCTTTTTTCATCAGTCGTCTCGTTACCTTCAACGAGACCTTTGCGCCAGTTGGGACAAGGCACCCGACTTGTCCCTCTTATTGTGTGACTTGGCACAAGGCAATTGCTGGAAGAAATGCGGAGAACATTGCAAGTGCTCTTCACAAATTCATTAAAGTTCAGGGTGCTCTTGGAGTGAAAGACATCATACTGTACTGTGACAACTGTACCGCCCAAAACAAGAATTTGGACACTCTACACTGCTTTGGTTCGGATTATCAACGCCTCAGAAAGCACAATCGACCGAATTGATCTTCGTTACTTGACAAAAAGAGTCAGAGTGCAGACACAGTCCATGCCAACATCGAGTCAAAGATTCGTCGCACCAAAGTCGTATGCTCTTTACAGAGCCTAAACGAGCTTATTTTCCATGTCCGAGGAAAAAATTAAATCCTGGAAATGTGCTGTAAAGATTTCAGATTGTGGAAGTCAGGAAGAAACACAAAAAAAATGTCATATAACTTAGCTGATATAGTGCAGGTTTCTTTCGTCAGAGACAAACAAATCATGTCCGTGAAAACCGACTTGGAAGAACCTCCTCAAGAATTGGATTTCCTACAGTGAAGGTTCGATTGTCAACTTTTCCCCTCGATGATGTCAAATTCAAGAGGTGTACAGAGTGAGAAACTTGCCGTCATACTTAAGAAGCTAGTTCCCTTGATGGCAAATCGAGTTGATAGCGAGTTTTGGCAAAATATACATAGAATATACAAATATACGTCAACAGAGAATGAAGACTTGTTGGGGTCAGTCAACTAGAAGTGTCTACTTTCTTATTTTTTTTACCTGAAATAAATACATTGTCCTTAGCTCTTCAGCAACTTGTATATCCTGCAGGTGTGTATATATCCAGCCTTGCCATATCGCGTGAACAGACGTATATCCAACTGACCATATAAGTAAAAGACTTACATCCAACTGAACAGAAAACTGAAGAGACGTATATCCAATTTTCGTTTGTTCAGAAGGGCATATGTTTTTCAAGTTTCTAGTGAAAGAGACGTAAAGACCAAATGGACAACTTCCTAAGTTTGGATATACTTGAAAAGCCGCCTATCGAATTCTGCAGTATCAAAAACCCCAAACTAAGTTTAAAAGCCTTTACTACAGGCTTACTTGCTCTCCAGTGAAGTGAAGTTCCTAGAATTTTTAAACCCAGTTTTCTCCTCTTTCTCAAAAAACGGCTGCAATACCTTGAAGGGACTAGCTGCCCTTCAGTCTTTTTGGTCACTTCAAAAAGAAACTAGAAATTTTATTTCCAGTAAAATGAACCCTCTACCAATTATATTTAATACATTCACGTCAGGGAAAAGAATAAATGAACATGCATCTGCTATCTTTCTTCAGGCCAAAAGCACAAGATTCCACATTTTGTATTGTATAAGTTTAGACCTGCTACAATAGCATACTCTGATTTACTGGATCTGATTGTATGATTTTTTATTTAAGTTCATTTGAATTTTCAGCCCCTCCCCCCCGTTTTAAAAAAGCAGGAAAATTGTCTCAGGTTTGAAGCTTCTAGAGAGGTTATATAAAACTTAATGAACTTTATATAATTTGAATCAGCACAAGTTTTTTTTATGTTTTTGTTGTTATTGAAATTCTCTTTTATTAGAATTTAGATTACTATTGGTCAGAATTGCTTCTTACTTACAGTTCATTGGCATGAAGAGTTTGGTATATGATAAATTTTTTTACGAAAGACGACATTTTTATATAGCACTGTAGTAGCTTATGTTATTATAACATCAGAAACTTGTCACATCTGCGTGCTTCTGTAATTTAAAAAAAAACACATTTAAAACCAAATCAATGTTTTACAAATAACCGCATTTTATTTACTAGATAAGGAATGTCGTCATAGTTTTATTAGAACTATGACATTAAAAGAAAAACGGTATGTTTTGACCATAGCTGTGGTAATATATATTAATTAAAAAGGTTAAAATCAGATTAGTTGTTAAAAATCAGATCCAGCAAATCAATTGTATCATCATCGAAACAGATATTAAACAAAGTAAATGAAACAAAAAAAAAGAATAAACTTATCATAACATTCAATTGAGTCTTCACAATTGAGATAAACCATTCACCACCTTCGTCTTTTCCATTTGAGTCTTTGGTGTTGTCTCCATCATGATCGGACTGCTTATTCCAAGCCTTTATATCCTCCTTTATACCCTGTTTTGTTTCGGTCTGTTTTGTCACGCTTGCCTCAAAATGAGGGTGATTACCACTTGCTGTTATATTATCGTGTCCGTCGTGATTAGATTTTCTTAATTGATTTTCACTCTCATCTGCAGAGTTTTGATATTGTCTTTCATCAGTTATTCTTGCAATTGTTTGTATGGTTCTGGTCGTAATAGGTCTCATTTCGGAATATATAAAAAATATTAGGCAAAAGTATATTTTTATTTTGATGGACTCACAATTCATTTTAAATTCACAATTTCTAAATTTTTCTTATAGTAGAAAACATTCTTAAGCCGCGTAACGTGTAAAAACTAATCTAAAAAAATTCAGGTATTTTCTGGTTAGAATTAAATAATTACAATGAATATTTAGACTCAAAAAATACTTTTACATTTTGTAGATAACTAAAATTACTTTATTTGAAATTTTCAGGAATTATTCTAGATTCAGAAAAAAATCAAAGTTAATCCCCAAAAATTACGGCATTTTACATAACTATGACGACATGCCTGTTGTAATGATAAAAGCTCATTATAAAAATATTGATTTTATTTTCAATATTCTTTTGTTCATTAGAAAAGCAAGTAAATGTGACGACAAATTTCTGATGTTAATAACATAAGACAATATAGTGTTAAAAAAAATGCAGTTTTTAATTATTTTTTTAATTACAAAAGGTTTTTAACTTCTATCAACTTTATTACGTTTAACATGCTTAGGAGAAACCGTATTGATGTTTAAGCTAGGTATTCTTACACCCCCTCATGACATCATAACCAATGTTATCAGAGCCAAGGTTATAACATACCGTTTTTCTTTTGATGTAATAGTTCTAATAAAACTATGACGACAGTCCTTATCTAGTATATAAAAGGCGGTTCTTTGTAAAAACATTGATCTGATCTTAAACGTTTACTTTATTTCAGAAGCACGCAGAGGTGACAAGTTTCTGATGTAATAATAACATAAGCTACTACAGTGCTACATAAAATTGGAGTTTTTCGTACAAACATTAATTATATTTTAATAAAATTTAATTACAAGAAGTTTTTAACCTTATCAATTTCTTTAAAATGAGCCATTAAACACAAGATTACTAAAGGGATAAACTAAACTGTTATCTCTGGTAGCAAAAATTTTTCTAGTAGCAGAATAAATTCTTAAAGCGTGTAACGAGTAAAAACTATTTTAAAGATTTTCAGGTATTTTTTGGTTTGAATTAAATTAAAATTAACCTAACCTTACACCCCCTTATATATAATTATGACATCATAACAAATGTTATCAGAGCTAAGGTTATAACATACCGTTTTTCTTTTGATGTCATAGTTCTAATAAAACTATGACGACAGTCCTTATCTAGTATATAAAAGGCGGTTCTTTGTAAAAACATTGATCTGATCTTAAACGTTTACTTTATTTCAGAAGCACGCAGAGGTGACAAGTTTCTGATGTAATAATAACATAAGCTACTACAGTGCTACATAAAATTGGAGTTTTTCGTACAAACATTAATTATATTTTAATAAAATTTAATTACAAGAAGTTTTTAACCTTATCAATTTCTTTAAAATGAGCCATTAAACACAAGATTACTAAAGGGATAAACTAAACTGTTATCTCTGGTAGCAAAAATTTTTCTAGTAGCAGAATAAATTCTTAAAGCGTGTAACGAGTAAAAACTATTTTAAAGATTTTCAGGTATTTTTTGGTTTGAATTAAATAATTAAAATTACTACTTAGACGCCATAAATGTTTCTGCATTTGTGAATGAAATGAAATTAATCTATTTAAAATTTTCAGGAAGTATTCTAGTTTCAGTAGACAAATCATATCTTATAATAAAACCCCCATATTTACTGTATTCTACGTAACTATGTCGACTTGCCTCTTGTAATGATAAAAGTTCATTATAAAAGTATCGATTTTATTTTCAATATTTTTTTGTTAATTAGAAAAGCATGTAAATGTGACGACAAATTTCTGATGTTAATAACATGAGACAATATAGTGTTATAGAAAATGTAGTTTTTAATTATTTTCAATTACAAAAGGTTTTTAACTTCTGTCAATTTTATTACGTGTAACTTGCTTAAAAGCAACGATACTACTGTTTAAGCTAGGTATTGTTACACACCTTTATATTATAATCATGACATTATAACCGATGTTATCAGAGCTAAGGTTACAGCATACCGTTTTTCTTTTAATGTCAAAGTTCTAATAAAACTATGACGACATTTTGTATCTAGTGTATCAAATGCAGGTCTTTGTAAAAACATTTATTTGGTTTTAAATATTTTTTTTTATTACAGTAGCACAAGATTCTGATGTTATAATAACATAAGCTTCTACAGTACTATATAAAAATAGAGTTTTTCGTAAAAACATTGATCATATTTAAAAATATTTTTTTAATTACAAGAAGTTTTTAACCTTATCAATTTCTTTAAAATGAGCCATTAAACACAAGATTACTAAAGGGATAAACTAAACTGTTATATCTGGTAGCAAAAATTTTTCTAGTAGCAGAATAAATTCTTAAAGCGTGTAACGAGTAAAAACTAATTTAAAGATTTTCAGGTATTTTCTGGTTTGATTTAAATAATTAAAATTACTACTAAGACTCCATAAATATTTTTGCATTTTGTAGCTAAATAAAACTACTTTATTTAAAATTTTCAGGAATTAATCTAGTTTCAGTTGACATATCGGATTTTATGTTAAAATACCCCAAAATTACTGCATTGTACATAACTATGTCGACATGCCTCTTCTAATAATAAAAGTTCTTAAAAAATATTGATTTTATTTTCAATATTTATGTTTTAATAAGATAAATACGACAAACTTTTGATGATAATAACATGAGGCAATACATTGTTATACAAAAATGCAGTTTTTAATTCTCTTTTTTAACTACAAAAGCTTTTTAACTTCTTTTAATTTTATTACGTGTAACTTGCTTAGAAGAAACCATATTACTGTTTAAGCTAAGTATTGTTACACCCCGTCTTAATATGATCATGACATCATAACCAATGTTATCGGAGCTAAGGTTATAGCTTAGCGATTTTCTTTTAATGTCAAAGCTCTAATAAAACTATGACGACATACTTTATCTAGTATATAAAATGCAGTTCTTTGTAAAAGCATTGATTTGGTTTTAAATGTTTTTTTTTTAATTACAAAAGCACGCAGAGGTGACAAGTTTCTGATGTTATAATAACATAAGCTATTACAGTGCTACATAAAAATAAAGTTTTTCTTAAAAACACTGATCATATTTAAAAAATATTTTTTTTTTTATTTCAAGAGGTTTTTAGCCTTATCAATTTCTATAAAATGGGCCATTAAACACAAGATTATTAAAGGATTCAACTGAACTGTTAATTAAATTGATGAAAATCTAGATGAAGGGGCATTACCTTGTTTCAGGCCAGCAAAATCAGAATCATTGAAATATTTCATTGGAAACTGAAAGTGATGCTGAAAAAAAACTGGTCTTTAAGCTATAAGGTAACCCTAAAACAGCAATTGTACAATATAATTCCAAGGGAATACTTTATTTTACGTTATTTAATCAATTTAACTTACCAATTATTTATTTTGTGGTAATTTTATAACACTAGTTCAAGAATTTGGAATATTTTGAATGGCTTCTAGAACTTGATGCAACCTATTTCTTTGGATAAGCTGTAAAATACCAAACCCTTCATGCCAATGAACTGTAAGTAAGAAGGAATTCTGACTAATAGTAATCAAAACTCTAAAAAAAGGGAATTTCAAGAACAATATAAACATAAGAAACATATACTGATTTACCTACAAACATATACTTGTTTACCCTACTCATCTCATATCATCTTTTGAATTTCGAATTTAACTGAAGCTATATGAAATTCCCGTATCAGTAGTTTCCCAAAATGAAACTTTTTGTTGGGGGGGGGGATGGGCTCAACCCCTCCCCCTGGATACGGCCTTGATCACAAAAGCATCCTCAATATATCCCTGTAAACACTTTCTACTTGCAACTCTGAACTTAATTGGGTGATATTTTAGTAAGAACAAAAGCTTTGACCGTGATTACATTTCATTTTTGACCCATTCAGTAACAAGATGTCTAACAGAGAAATCATAATCGTTTTTTCTGATATTCTTTACTATGTTGCTACCCTTTGTCCAAGATAAATGGGTCACAGAATGAACTGTCACAAAGGTCTTTCATCAATATTAGGCTATGGTCTTGGCAGTTGATTTGTCTAGTTGTTTCACTCTGTTTTACCCTTGTCTATAAAATATATTATACTGGCTGCCGCAGATTTTGCATCCTCCAAACAACACTATTGGGGCTCTGGGAAGGATTAAAAAACATGTTTAGGAGAATCTCAGGTCCAGTCCAGGATCCCTTGGGGAGGGATTTGAATCTCTACAAAGTGGAAAAGGTTATTGCAAGGATTTCTACACAGTTGGATATTCTTTGGTGGCGCAGTGGATTTTACCTTAGCTTGGTAATAAGGGACCCAGAGATTGAATCACGCTGCAGGAATGCGCTGCAGGGCCGGTGCAGGGACCATAGTAGTCAAGAAGTGTCTTTAATTCTTAAATATAAAAATAAATATGAAAAACACTACATCGTTATTCAGTAGCTTAGGTCAGTAACAAAAGACACTAACCTCATGGCAAAGAAGAAGAAACCATAAGAATCAAGGGAGAAATTTGTTATATCAAAAAAAAAAATTTCCCTACACTGACACGGTATATCTACCACACAAGGAATCCAGTCCATCAATCACTTCATAATTATATATTTTCAATGCAGACAACGTTAATACGAGTGTAAAACATGGTTACTATGAATAATTCTGCCTACAGCAACCGCTCTTCGACAATATCCATTTAAAAAAATTTACTCCAATGAAGATTATTTCCTGGATTTGTCTTCTACATTTATATATTTCCATGTTGTAGTAAAAAATATCTAACAATGAAATGCTGAGTATAGCTGGTGGAATATCTTATGATATTTGTGTATTAAGTAATTTATTTTTACAAATAAGTGTCCACATAACGGGAACACTGGTGGATAATAGCAAGATTCTCTCAAATTAAACGAGCTACATACAGTTTATGTTCATCACACTAAAGTCTTATAAGAAATTGACAGGTTCATCCAATTGATGTGAATATGAGACAGGTAGTGACATAAGAACGCAATTAGAGTGGTGACAACTAGTGAATTACATTTAGTTTGGAAAATAAATAACGAGATATTTAATATACCCCAATGGCTTCCACCGAATATTAAGGTGGACGTAAAATTAACACTTGCTCCATCCAATTTCACTTTACAAAAAGGACTTACTGCAGCACCCGATGTAAAAGTCTCTCTCCCTTCAGCAATACATCATGTACGAAAGGAACAGGTTATGAGTTTTATTGCCTTGGCAATGGAAAAACTGAAAGCTAGTGGAAATAATGTCAATATAGCCTATTTTTTTAATTATTCATAGGTGCAATTAACTTTAGTCATGCATTAACACTATGCAAAAAGACAAAAAGGAAAACCCAAGAAGTTAGTGACTCACATTTTTCTTTATATATATCTCTTATATAAAGATAAGAGATACATCTCTTACATATTTTATGCAGATACATCTTTATATACATCTCTTATATCATCTCTCTATATACATCTCTTATATTTTCTCAGATGTATTGATGCATCTCCTTTTCATTTTTCAAATTACCCAAGCCCTGTTTATTGTTTAAGACTGCCTTGTATTTTAGATATGATTAATCCTTGTCTCTTTTTCTTTATTTAGTAATGTTTTTTTTTCGTTTGATGTTTCAATGTTTAATGTTGTTTAATTTTTCGTTTCTTTAATGTTTTTTTTTCGTATTTCGAATTTCTATTTGGCTTATGAAGATTTCCTAAGAGAAAGATCAGTCCAGTTGCATAATTTGTATCTGTAGTATTTTTCTCCTTCTCGTCAGGATTGCTCAAATTTTCACATTTAACTATTAGATATTGTCAATCATATACCAAATTCCTCATATTGTAATAAACTTAATTTAGTAAAAATGTCCCGAAGTAAAAATGCCTGGATGTCGGGATGGATGGATACTAGATTTTTGTATGTATTTTGCTGTAGTTTTCTCACGCTGGGGTGGCCTCTTCTGTTATCTCCTACCTTATATGTTACTGTCCCAGCCTTACAAAATCTGCTCTTTCTTGGGGCATAATATTGTTTTTTTTAAGTTGAATTTAATAAAATTCTCTCTCTCTATAACCCTCTTTAGACCCCTCCCCTCGAAGTAGATCACAAATTTATCAGGGTAAACAAATGAGTTTAAGAATTTTAATTTTTACAGAATTCCTTGCTCTTGCTGTTTGCAAAACCTCGGAAAGACAGAAGAGCACCTTAAGGATAGAAGTATTTTCTGTCATTAATAAGCAGGAATATTTAAGTTGTAGTTCTGAATTCTTTAAAGGAAATGTTAGGAGCCAGAGAAAATGTGTCTAAAGCTTCAAGAGTCGGTGGTAAAGTTGTTCGTCGATATCACAGCTCTGCAGAGACCTCTATCCACAAGTTATTTATTTACAATGAATAACCAACCACAAAGAAATTATAGTGAATAACCATGTTAAACTTAAAACAAGGTGAAATTACTGTAAACAGGTTTAGGGCCATCCCTCCTATGCCTTGTAAGGCGTAGAGCGTCATTTGTGTTTCTGAAAACAATTCTGATTTCGAGGTCTGAGTTTTGTTTATGTAGTCATAACATAAACAAATTTAAAAAAAATGAAAGATCATATAAACAAACGCTAAAGAATGGATAAATTTAAATCTAGATTGACAGTTTCATATACCATAAGTCTCCGCAACTTCGTTTTTATTAATGTTCAAAAAGTAAAAATTCGTTTTGTTTTCTGTATTGAGCTTATATGGGATTGAAACTATTATGATTTGTACAAAAACTATTCTGATGTATATACAAGGTAATATATATATATATATATATATATATATATATATATATATATATATATATATATATATATATATATATATATATATACATATAACTTTTGCTAATTAGTGTACCTATTATTTGTTTCCGGTGTATTTGATGGTAAGACCAATTTGGTTCCAGTGGTAAGATATGTAGGGGACTTTTTATTAAGGTTTTTGTTTTCTGTAAGGTGCAAATGACCTTTTGGTCTTTACAAGGTACACAAGTTAGCCCTACTTCTACTCCCACTGAAAGTAATTTATGTTCTTTTTGCACTCAAATTACTATTTGACTATATTTACTCTCTTCTCGCGTCTTAGGTTTATTGCATTCTTTACTTCTTTTTGCAATATTGATAAACTATTCCAAAATCTATCATTTTCTTCATTGTATTTATTGGTCATACTTTCTCTGCGGCTGCTTAATTTCTAATGTGGGGTAATTTTTAATGGCAGGGGGGGGATAGAATAAAGCAAGCGAATAGTCAAGGTTAAAGGCTAAACAAACAAGATTAAAATAAAATTTGACAAAATTTTGCCCCAAAATAGTTAATGGCACCGCACTGGCTGAATATTGGCGTTAGCTAAACCTCATTATGAATAGGTCTTACCGTGTTAAACAGTGAATATTTTATCGTTAATGGTTGTGGTGAATATATATGCCTAAACCGAGAATATCTTGGGTTTCAAATTAGAAGTTATTTCCAAAGATCAATGAACTTGAAAGTGTTTTACCCCTGTGAATTACTCAAAACTAGCGAATTGTCCTTCTGACTACGACCGACACATGTAGTTTTCAAATTATCTGCAGACCATCTCAGATTTGAGAAACTTTAGTTACGTCACTGCATAATGACCTAAACGCAAACTATTAATTCTTGAGATGCATCAAAGGAAGAATGAAAAATGTATATTAAACCAAGTAAGAGGACACAGCAAAACAATATTTCAAAAGTCAAATACAATGCCGACTAAGATGAACTGGGATAGAATTTCAAATAAGATTCAGAAGCTCATATTATAAACTCACATAAACTTATAGTAACTGCATTTCAAATCGCTTACAAACAATACACCCTTAAGAAAATAACAAACTAGAGACGCTATTTAGGGATGGGGGGGGGGGTTATGGATAAGTCTCACAAAGTGTGTAAATAATTATGACCCTTATCATACAAAATAACATGGAATTCGTTTCTGGCCAAGGAAGACAATCTAGGCTTCGAGAAATCGTTTTTGCTTGTTAGACTTTCAATCTGGTTTGTTTTAATGTCTATATTAGATGCCGATATAAATACGACTTTCAGCGTTTTAAATTCTTGGCTAAATCCCCCTTAAGGGAAGTTCATAATGACATTTTTTATAGTACAGAAATTTAGATGGTCCTAATATGAGCGAATCAGATTTTTCATGGAATTTTCTGATTGCCTGAAAAATTGTTGTTGGATTACTATAGCGCTAGCTGAATCCTGCCTTTACTAAAAATTAATTGTGAATTGCGTACTAACTATTCAAACTAATCTACAACGGAGGTTACTCTCATTTAAGATGAAATATTGAGTTTAATCTCTAAGTGTTGGCTACAAACGACAGATTGTCCTGCCTTTCTAAACGAATACAAAAAATATAATAATACAATGAATACTAATTTATGATTATCCTCTAAGTAAACTACCAAATATCCGCTATCCTCAGAAAAATCTAATCATTTTCAGGTTTATATTCCCAATGAGCTACGTGATTTTGTGACAAGGTTACAGCTAGTTCTTTCACCACAAGAACAGATAGATTTATTAATTTCAGATCTATTCATTCACCGAGCCAGAATTATGGTATGTCATGATTAGCCACAGTGGTGTCGGAAATAATTTATTAAAATCAAGAAAATATTAGTGAAAATTTTCAGAAATGGAGATTTCAAATATTGATAGTAAACGATAAAAAGCTGAAAATTGGCATATATTTTGACTTATTGACGAACGAGTACTTAAATG
This sequence comes from Artemia franciscana, assembly GCF_032884065.1. NCBI lineage: Eukaryota > Metazoa > Arthropoda > Branchiopoda > Anostraca > Artemiidae > Artemia > Artemia franciscana. The sequence goes on along the minus strand of NC_088878.1, from coordinate 28,540,744 downwards.
AAAGTACATCGTAGCATGATTGTATAAATTTCAATAGAAATACAGCCACTAAAACTACGCTAGCTGTTAAAGTGAATGATCAAATTAAGGCCAGGTTCCAATTAAAAGAATAAACATCAGAAGGCATATTAAGAGCATAAAATGTATCCTGAAACTACGAAAAAAGACTTCCCGTGGTGCAGATTCGATTTGTGAGAAGCACTTAGAATTCGGTTCTTGTGTCTTAGTTGAACATTTATCACTACTTTTCCAAATGATTTTTGTTACTGGTATTGTCCCTAATTTATTCAGTGCTGGTTTAATTAGTCCTATTTTGAAAAAACAAAAGCCAGCTGACTATTGTTCCTCTTTTAGGCCAATCACTGTTTTTCCCGTTTACTGAAAATTGTTTTCTTTTAAAAGATCTTCGAGAGTCTTATTTTTCTCAATAAATTTTAGTTCTTCGTCACTCGACTCTTCATCGCTCGACTCTTCGTCAGTCTGCGTCAACTGCGACTCCTCCTCATATTCCTCCTCCTCTTCTTCCAATACCTTGCATAAAAATTACAAAGATATAGATAAAAAATGTTCAAAATATTTATTACAAAAATATAAACACTAACAAATAAATAAAAACCAAAATGCATAATCGTAGGAGGAGCATAAGTATAGCTGAGATGAAGAAATGCTTTTAAAGTATTTGCTCAGCTCATCAAATTTGATAGTGCAAGAAAATAATGCGTTTCCAGGAGCAAAAGCTAAAACCGTAGATGTTTGGTTTAATGAACATAAAACTGATCATAAAAATCAGAACGAAAGAAAGTAAATAAAAGAAAAAAAGCCAGAATTAATCACCAACAAACGTTTTTCGTGTTATTTTGCATTATCAATATCACTTAAAAGTTCTGTGTAAAGGGAGATTATTATAAACTTTATTTGGAAACTTATCAATTCTGAGACAGGAGCCTACAGGTTACCGAATTAAAGAATAGAATTTTGGATAAAAGTTCCAAAGTGTTTCCGTCTCTTCGGATTTTTCATATATATAGGAATGCTTACAGAAAGACTAGAATCATATTGAAAAGGTCATATTCAATCTTTCCTCATAACATTTACCTCAAATCACTAGAATAAGAGAAGAGCCTAAGAAAAAGTATCAGTGAAGTTGCAGCGTCTGCCTCTTCAGTTGCAGCTTCAAAAGAGCGTCTTCTAAACTGGCGAGAAATTACGTAAAAATTATCTTTTTTTTATTCATGTCCAGAGGAAAAACTGGTTCCACATCTGAGGTCACTTGTTACAAAAATATTGTCAAAAAGAGGCGGGAAGGTATCCGACAACATGTAGGAATATATTATCCGTGCCTAAAAACTATTCTACATTTTTACAGATCGCTGAACATTAATTTTAACACACAAAAATTATCTGGACTGCTGGGAAACCTTTTCGAAACCCACTTTATAATTTTAATCATTTGCCTCTCTTTTTCTGAAAGAAGTGCTTGATCTATAAGCCCAACATGTCCGTAATAAACATAAAACTGATCATTCTAAAGGAGGTAATGATAGTTGAAAATAAATCTTAGGTAGACCTAAGAGGGTCAATAATTTTGATCAAAAGCTTTCGTCAATCGATTGATTCAAGCATGATTGACTGTCTAAACTAGTTTTGTACAAGCATTGCGTCAACAACAATGGAAGATACATCGGAAGTAAACAAAAATGTAGAACACGAGTTTATCTATTTATTAATAGAGTTAAACTGCGATCATCCTGAGTTATGGAAAGTTAAAAGTAGAGGCTGTTATAACCAAAATAAGAAAAGTGCGGTATTTGACAGGATTTTGCGGGCGGTAAAAACATTGGAACCAGATAGCACAATTTCCAAACTAAAAAAGAAAATTAATGATTTCAGAACAAATTTAAAATGCGAGTTCTTTTTGTTTTCGCTTAAACGCAAACAATTACATACAAGAAAAGCCAAATCAGTATTAGACTTCATTTCACACACGGTAGACTCTTCACTACCCAACTCTGAACTGAAACAAAAAATCTGGCCGTGAGTTAAAATTAAATTTGAGATTAGTTATGGCCAAGACTGAAGGGCTGCGTGAAGGACACATCAATCGATTGACGGAAGCTTTTGATCAAAATGATTGACCCTCTTAGGTCTCCCTAAGATTTATTTTCAACTATCATTCAAATTCAGAATCTAAATGGAATCAACAGAAGAACGTGAAAGGTGTTGTTCGTAACAAAACATAATTAATCAGTAGAAAAAAAAAACATACCCCAACCCAATCAAGTATGAGCTACTATAAAATAATACCCATTATGATAATGAAAAGGCAAACTAATTTGCAACTCTTTTCTCAAATAAGCTAACATTAAACAGTAAGAGTATCACCACCCTAATCTCCATAAATCCGATATACCAGACTCGAAAAGGATTAGAGTATACAACCTGTCAATTCTCAATTCGTGAACTGAATAATGTAATACAACATATTAAACTGCACTCCAAATTTTACAATCAACATATAAGACCTTATATTGATGATGGGATCATTGATTATTGTGCATGTGCAAAGACCTTGATGCAGAAAATCGAAACAACAAAAAATTATATAATCCGTCTCATATTTGATCTTAGGAAATCAATAAGTACTAATTTTCTGCTTACTCAGAGTGGAATATCAACAATAAATGAAAGAAAAAGATTTCTTTTGATAAATTAAGGGACAAAATTTGAAACCAATAGCTTATGTACCCTGCAAACTGGTTAAGAAATCCATCCATGTAAAGAGGCATTGCAAATGAGTATGCCAATACCCAGAAGAAATTCTCAGTGCCAGCAAAGACTATTGCACCCCCCCCCCCCATTGGAGTTGGTCAATCCCCATGTGGACTACAGAGCTTACCACTATTGCTTTTATATAGAGATACAAATTTCTGAAATTAATGCAATTACACGAAAAAAAACAATTCCAAATTTTGTTAATGGGTCCAAAAAGTTCCACCACCCCTTAATGTAGCGATGGGTGAGAGAATGTATGATAATGTGTCTATAATGTCTGCAGAGTTAAATGCCATAATCATGGCATTAGAGCACCTCATGAATAATCAACCTTAGATGGATAATTTACAAAATATTAAGGTCTATTCTGACTCTTTGTCAAGCCAAGAGCTGCTGTCTTCAGCTTCTCAGTATAAGATAGATATAGACACTTTTCATTGTCTTTTGCGAGTTCAGAATGCTGGAATTGGTTTGAAAATTAATGTTAGGAAGACTAAGTCGCTAAGATTAGGAATAAGTGAAGACGAAAAAGTGATATTGGGTGACGAAAATATCGTTCAAGTGGACAGCTTCACTTAAATTATTAATAATCTAGCTTCAAGAGGCATAAGAACTTGCTTTCAGTATGTTCCAAGTCACTCAGGTATAATTGATAACCACGAGGCGGATAAAATTGCAAAAATGCTTTTAATATTGACCAGACAAGTGGGAGACCAATTCCCAATAGAGACATCCACCACTGGAGATTATGAGAGGTCTTGTTAAATAAGAATAATCCTATTTTATCTCCATTCCCCAATAAGCACCATTCCAAAATTATCATAGAATTCGGTCAGGCTCAAATAGGCTAAATTTTCAGGCGTTTTTGTATCGGTTCCCTTTCCTCTTTGCAGGTATTCTAACAAAAAAAATAAAACAATTGACCATTGCCTATTTGAATGTAATATGCTGCTAATCTAATTGGTATCAGCCAAGAGTCTACCCGACTATATCTACACTCAGAACTCCGAACTCAATGTTTATCCTCTAATTCAACTCCTTAAATCAAAAGATTTACAGAAAGAAATCTGAGCAGACTCAAGATAAATAAGAATAAACCATTTCAGTAGCTCTCTTCAGATCACAGAAGGAGTCAAAAGGAAAAGAGATGAATGGTCTCGACTGAAAAGCCTACGTTTGCTGAAAAAAAAGATAATTATATTAGCCAGGCTTTTAATCGTTTAAAAACCATCCACTTTGTTTCCACTTTATTTCAGGTACAGTTCTGACGTATCACAGCAATTCTGAAGACACTTACACATCCACACCATAAGCAAAACTACATTATCACTTTTTGTGGACGCAAAGGACTTCCAAGAACAACATTAGGATCTAGCTGAACTACTTCCGGATTCACATATCCAATTAAAAAAAAAACTAGCGTTTCATTTTCCCTCGAATTTCATTTAGCCTAATGACATCAGAAAAATTTCAGCTAGTAAATATTTATGTAAAATTGGGCGAACATTCCATCTTGATCATGTTGTTCTTATGAATATAAAGATCAATGGTCGTATAGTACTCAAGATTTTCACAAGGATGAGAGCTCTGTGAAAATCCTTGTAAACCATTGTTTTGGCACTGGGTTTATACAATGAAAGTTCATATTAACTCTGCCTTAAGACAGGAGTAGACCCGGGTGGTAAAATAAACCATTTCAGTAGCTCTCTTCAGATCACAGAAGGAGTCAAAAGGAAAAGAGATGAATGGTCTCGACTGAAAAGCCTACGTTTGCTGAAAAAAAAAGATAATTATATTAGCCAGGCTTTTAATCGTTTAAAAACCATCCACTTTGTTTCCACTTTATTTCAGGTACAGTTCTGACGTATCACAGCAATTCTGAAGACACTTACACATCCACACCATAAGCAAAACTACATTATCACTTTTTGTGGACGCAAAGGACTTCCAAGAACAACATTAGGATCTAGCTGAACTACTTCCGGATTCACATATCCAATTAAAAAAAAAACTAGCGTTTCATTTTCCCTCGAATTTCATTTAGCCTAATGACATCAGAAAAATTTCAGCTAGTAAATATTTATGTAAAATTGGGCGAACATTCCATCTTGATCATGTTGTTCTTATGAATATAAAGATCAATGGTCGTATAGTACTCAAGATTTTCACAAGGATGAGAGCTCTGTGAAAATCCTTGTAAACCATTGTTTTGGCACTGGGTTTATACAATGAAAGTTCATATTAACTCTGCCTTAAGACAGGAGTAGACCCGGGTGGTAAACAATCTTTTGTTTAACTAAACGAAAAGCTCCAGATTAACTCTACTTTGAGACCAGAGTAGATGTGGGTGAAAAAAACAGATTGACTCTGCCTTGAGGCTATGGAAGATCTGGATGGAAAATCCATCTCTTGTTAAACTTGACGAAAAGCTCCAGATTAACTCTGCCTTGAAATCCGAGAAGATCTGGGTGGAAAAAACAGCTTTTGTTGAACAAATGGTTGTTGTCACGAAGATGAGAGGTGAAATACGACTTCAACAATCAATCTCTTGAAAATTAGCCCTTAAAAAATGACTCACACTATATAATTTATTATCTCCCATGAAATTTTAGTAGTTTCAATTTCCATTCAACAAAAAATCACAAGAAAACTAGCATTTACTTACCAGCAAAATAGAGGACAGCTCGAGGCACAACTCTATCCTTGATATAAAATCCAACCTTTTGATCCATTGTTGTCCAGGCTTCAACGTTTTCATCAATATTTCCATCTTCAGAGAACAAGTCAAAAAAGCAGTCCTTAGTTACAGTTTTGGTTATATTCTGGATAAACCCCATATGCTTCTTCTTTTTGGTCGTTTTCACAATCCCGTTCAATGGGAAACCCGGTTTTCAATTGATAGTGCATCCCTAAAATCCACATTCCATTTGTTAGACAGACACAAAAAATATTTTCCTACAATAGTTCTCAAAATGCTATTAACAGCTTTTCGCTTTTATGGCACTTGGTATTAACCAAGTGACATATAGCAATCGCAAATTCTGTCGGTCTGTCGGTCCCGGTTTTGCTACTTTAGGCACTTCCAGGTAAGCAAGGACGATGAAATTTGGCAGGCATATCAGGGACTGGACCAAATTAAATTAGAAATAGTCCTTTTCCCTCTGGAAAAGGAAAAGGACTTTCTTTTCCTTCTGATTTGACCATCTGGAGGGGGGGCCGTTAATTCGAAAAGAAAAAGAAAAATTGAAGTATTTTTAACTTACGAACGGTTGATCAGATCTCAATGAAATTGGATGTTTGGAAGGATATCGTGTCTCAGAGCTGTTATTTTTAATTCCGACCGGATCTGGTGACACTAAGGGGGGGTTTGGAGGGGGAAACTTAAAATCTTGGAAAACACTGAGAGTGGAGGGATCGGGATGAAACTTGGTGGGAAAAATAAGCACAAGTCCTAGATACATGATTAACAAAACCGGAACGGAAACGCGCTCTTTGGGGTAGTTGGGGGGGGGGGGGGAATAATTCTGAAAATTAAAAAAATGAGGCATTTTTAACTTACGAACAGGTGATCGGATCTCAATGAAATTTGATATTTAGAAGGATATCGTGTCTCAAAGCTCTCATTTCAAGTACCGACCGGATCTGGTGACATTGGGGGGAGTTTGGGGTGGGGGAACCTAAAATCATGGAAATCGCTTGGAGGGATCGGGATGAAACTTGGTGGTAAAAATAAGTAGAAGTCTTAGATACGTGATTTACATAATTGGAACGGATCCGCTCTATTGGGGGGGGGATTAATTCTGAAAAATTAGAAATTGACGTATTTTTAACTTACGAAGGAGTGATCGAAACTTCATATTCAGAAGGACCTCGTGACTCAGATCTTTTATTTCAAATCTCAACCAGATCCAGCGTAATTGGGGGGGGGGCAGTTGAGGGGAACCGGAAATCTTAGAAAATACTTAAAGTGGTGAGATCAGGATGAAACTGGGTGGGAAGAATAAAAACCTGTTTAAGACACGTGACTGACATAATCGGACCGAATCTACTCTCTTTGGTGGAGTTAGGGGGGGGGAAGTAATTTTGAAAATTGAGGTATTTGTAACTTAAGAAAGGGAGACCAGATCTTAAAGAAATTTGATATTTAGAAGGATCTTGCGCTTTAAAGCTCTAATTTTAAATTCCGACCAGATCCTGTGACGTTGGGGGGAGTTGGAGGGGGAAACCAGAATTCTTGAAAAACAGAAAATTGGGGTATTTTTATTTTACGAATAGGTGATCGGATCTTAATGAAATTTTATATTTAGAAAAAATTGATGTCTCAGAGCTCTTATTTCAAATCCCGACCAGATCTTTCGACATTGGGGGGAGTTGGAGGGGGGAATCTTGGAAAACACTTGGAGTGGAGGAATCGGGATGAAGCTTGGTGCATAGAATAAGCAAATGTCCTTCATACGTGATTGACGGAACCGTACTGGATTCGCTCCCTTTGGACGAGGGGTTCAGTGATTTGGCGACCTCGGTGCTTCTGGACGTGCTAGGACGATGAAAATTGGTAGGCGTGTAAGGGAGCTGCACAAATTGACTTGATACAGTTGTTTTCCAAGATTCGACGATCTGGGGGGCTAAAGGGAGAGGAAAAATTTGAAAAAATTAGGTATTTATAACATACGAGTGGGTGATCGGATCTTAATGAATTTTGATATTTAGAAGGACATCATGATTCAGAGCTCTTATCTTAAATCTTGACCGGCATTAAGCCTCTTATTTTCCTTTTAAATCAATCTATTGATTCATAGAATTTTGCTAGAGCTCATACCATATGATATCTTGGCTCTCAGCTCTTCTTGCCTCGTCACGGGTGCCATATGAGCTCTTAGCTCTTGTTTTAACTATATACTCACTAGTTAAAAAGGGCTCTCAAGTCGTTGATTTGCATTTTTGTATAAAAAAAAATTCCAACATTCTCTTTGTCAATACTGAAAGCCCTTGAAATACTGCTAAGCCAACTGTTATAGAATGCACTCAGGATAATAGAAAGTTTGAACTTTCCACATATAAAGGAAATTCTCAAAAGCAAATTAATTATATGTCAGTATTTATCAGGCTAGATTAGACGTATTTCGACCTGAAACCCTTTGGAAGTTATAGAAGCTTAAAAATTACACTGGTTAATAAATGAAAATAAAAATAAAATTAAGCACTTTAGAGGCTATTTTAAATTTCCTAAGCATGTCAAAATATGTTTAGGAAATATAGTGACGCATTACGAATCTTTACGTCTCTCAGACAGATTATTATAAATTATTTATGCGGCTATCAAATGCACTAGCAAATATAACAGTCAGTTATCCAGTGCCTTATAAATGCACCTTTTCTTAACTTTCATGCTGAGATGGATTTTAAAAAATTTAGGAGCGAAATTTTTGTTATCTGAAATAAGCACGTTAAACTATACAGAGATTTTCGAAATTATTCTATGAAAACACTGTAAAATCGAAAAAAAAAATTCGAAAAAGCGTTTCATGTCAAGAAAGATTCAAAAAAATTCAGGAGCTAAATTTACTTATCTGAAAGCAGCACATTAAACTATACGAACGGTTTATATATATTTAAATGAAAACCTGCAAAATATAAAAGGCACTTTTTGAAAGTCATTCCTTAACCTCATGTCAACACAGATTCTAGAAAAATCTGGAGCTAAATTTAAAATGTAAGGTTTTCAGTATACTTCTATGAAAAATCTATGAAGTCTAAAAAACACTTTTCAAAAAAGCCTATTTTTAACCTTCATGTTGAAACATTCTAAAATACCAGGAGTTAAATTTATCTATCCGAAAAGAGCACGTTAAGCTAACTATACGAAAGTCTTCAGTATTTTTCTCTATGAAAAACTTGTGGAGTCTGAAAAACAGTAATCAAAAGAACCTATTCTTAACCTTCATGTTGAGACAAATTCTTAAAATACAGGACCTAAATTTACCTATCAGAAAGCAGCATGTTAAACCAATATACGAAGGTTTTCAAGTAACTTCTATAAAAACCCGCTATGTCTAAAATATAGGTTTAAAAAAAATATACTCTTAACCTTCATGTTGAAACAGATACTAACAAGAGCTAAGAGCTCATATGGCACTTCTGAAGAGGTCGGAAGAGCAAAGAGCCAAGAATTCATATGGTATGAGCTCTGGCAAAATTCTAAGAATCAATAGATTGCTTTAAAACGAAAATCGGTCACGAGTTCCTTCTAAATATCAAAATTCATTAAGATCTGATCACCCACTCATAAATTAAAAGTACCACAATTTTTCTAATTTTTCCTCTCCCTTCAGCCCCCCATATGGTCGAATCGGGAAAAACGACTTTATCAAGTCAATTTGTGCAGCTCTAGGACACACCTACCAATTTCCATCGTCCAAGTACGTCCAGAAGCACCAAACTCGCCAAAGCACTGAACCCCATCCCCTAACTCTCCCAAAGAGAGTGGATCCAGTACGGTCACGTCAATCACGTATCTACGACATTTGCTTATTCTAGCCACCAAGTTTCATCCCGATTTTACTACTCTAAGCGTTTTCTAAGATTTCCAGTTTCCCCTCCAGCTCCCCTCAATGGAAAAGGCTGGTCGGGATTTGAAATAAAAGCTGTGAGACATGAGTTCCTTCTAAATATCAAATTTCATTGACATCCGGTCATTCGCTCTTAAGCTAAAATATCCTCATTTTTTTATTTTTACAAATCAACGCCCCCCCCCAGCTCCTCCAAAGTGAACGGATCCGTTCCAATTATGTCAATCAAGTATCTATAACTTGTGCTTATTCTTCCCATCAAGTTTCATCCCAATCTCTCCACTCTAAGCGTTTTCCAAGATTTCTGTTTCCCCCTCCAACCCCCTATGTCGCCAGATCCGATTTCGAATTGAATATGGAGCATCTCAGACATAAGATCCTTCTATATATCAAGTTTTATTAAGATCCAATCACCCATTCGTAAGATAAAGATACCTCAACTTTCACGTTTCCCAAGGGTTCTAGCTTCCCCATCCAACTCCCCTCAATGTCACCAGATCTGGTCGGGATTTAGAATAAGAGCTCTAAAGAACAAAATCCTTCTAAATATCAAATTTCATTAAGATCTGATCACTTGTTCGTAAGTTACAAATACCTAATTTTTTTTTTTTTGATTTTTCTGAATTACCCCCTCCCCCCCCTAACTCCACCAAAGAGGGCAGATCCATTCAAGTTATGTCAGTGACGTATCTTGGACATGTTTTTGTTCCTCCCACCAAGTTTCATCATAATCTCTCCGCTTTGAGTGTTTTCCGAGATTTCCAGCCCCCTACCCCAAATTACGCTGGATCCAATCGAAATTTAAAATGAGAGATCTGAGTTACGAGATCCTTCTAAATATGACATATCATTAAGATACGATCACTCCTTCGTAACTTAAAAATACCTCATTTTTCTAATTTTCCAGAATTAACCACCCCCCAGCTCCCCCAAATAGAACAGATCCGTTCCGGTTATATTAATAGCGTATCTAACACTTCGGTTTATTTTCCCCGCCAAGTTTCATCCCGATCCGTCCACTCTAAGCGTTTTCCAGGATTTTAGCCCCCCCCCCCCTCAAACTCCCCCAAATGTCACCAGATCCAGTCAAGATTTAAAACAACAGCTTTGAGACATAATATGCTTCTAAATATCAAATTTCATTAAGATCCGATCTCCCGTTCATAAGTTAAAGATACCACATTTTTTTCTAGTTCTTCCAATTTAACCATCCCCCTACTCCCTCCCCCCCAGATGGTCGATTCGGGGAAACACCAATTTCTAATTTAATCTAGTCTGGTTCCTCATACGCCTGCCAAATTTCATCGTCCTAGTTTACCTGAAAGTGGCTAAAGTATCAAAACCGGGACAGACAGACCGACAGACCTACCGACAAAATTTGTGATCGCTATATGTCACTTGGTGCCATAAGAACCAAGTGCCAAATAAAAACGCCATAAATGAAGTGCAATAAAACCAGGGGATAAATTTACCCATCCGAAAGCAGCACGTTAAATTATACGAAGATAAGACTATACGAGGAAATTAATCTTATTCGCAAAAACGCCTACTTGATTCGAAGAACGATATAAATGTACTGATGACACTTATGCAACCGAAAAACAAACTACTTACCTGACATTTGACAATTTCTGGACCTTCAAAATAAATGGTTCCTTTTCATTTACACTATAATTCATACGGTATATTTTTGTTAAAACTGAATCCGTGAAAAATTCATTTGGCGAGAAATGGAACTTCAAAGTAAATCCCATTGGACTGCTGGTAAGGTCGACAGTAATATCAGTCAAGTGACGCAGAATAGGCTCATCATGCTCCTAAAAACAGATACGTTGAAGAGAAGGACAAAAAAAAATCCAAAATAACTAATTAAGAAAAATAATGCAGCTCGTCGCAAATACACCAATTTACCTATTCAGACGTTAAAAAATTGCTATTACTAGTTTTGATTGTAATGTACCAGTCATCTTTCAATCCGCCAGCAAATCAACCATCTACCAACAGGTGTACACTTTGAACTATATCGTAGTTTCTTTATACAGTAATTGCGTTCGTAATTTTACATGAGGTCGGAGGGGGCGACCCTCCTCCTAAGAAACTTAATGCACACTTATTCCGTTCTTCTTTCTTTTTTTTTAATCTTTTAAAATAGACTTTTTAATTTGGTGCCCACCTCGAGTCACATTGGCGCCCTTGGTTCAGCAGGGCCCTTACCCAAGATTTTGCTCTTGATCTGTTAGAGATTCAGACAAGAAACTGCTTACACGATCAGTTTACGAATCATTTTGTCATAAAATTATGAGATATACCTCGTTTTTATGAAAATTGATCATTTTATTAAACTTGCTTGCTAGATCTTCATCTTCAGAATGTAAATTCCTTTTTTCTTTTTTGACAGATTTGTTTTATTCTCTTTCTTTTGAGCCGGTTGATTTAGGGTATGGTGAATGGGCTTCAATGATGGAAATATGACAAGGACACTTACAACATTCATTTATGTTAAGGAGTAATTTTTTTGAACTGTCCCTGTCCACTCCCAACTAAAAAAAAAATCTTAATTTTAGTTTTGTGACTAATTCAATAGCGATTGGCCCAATAGGGTTTTCGTGTGATAAATCTGTCTATCTTTTTTATTTTAACTATATAGCTAACTTGGTTAAAATTAGATGAACGAATGATTTAAAAGCAATTTAAGCCAGGAACATAACCATGGAGTTGGGTTTGACCCTTCCCCCAAGATATTTCTGGCGCCCTTATTCTGTTTGTATTTGGGTTTTATAGCGTTTTTTTTTTTACTTTTCCAGGACCATGACAAATTGGTGCATTAAGGATGTATCACTTATTGATGAATGTTTATTCAGCTTTGCACTTATATCACCGGGGCAAAGCTTTGCGGTAAAACTAACCCCGTTTGCTATTTTTAGATTGCAGCTATATATGATAAAGATCTTGAAAAACTTGACCACTGAAGAAGCACAATCAACAGTTTACCATCAATAAATCAAGAGCTAAGAGCTCATATGGCACTTGTGACGAGGTCGGAAGAGCCTAGAGCTCATATGGCATGAGCTCTAGCAAAATTCTAAAAATTAACCGATTGATTTAAAAGGAAAATTAGAGGCTTAATGTCGGTCAGGATTTAAAACAAGAACTCTGAGAAACTAAGCCCTTCTAAATATCAGATTTCATTAAGATCCGATCACACATTCGTAAATTAAAACACCTCATTTTTTTCAATTTTTCCTCTCCCTCCAGAACCAGATGGTCGAATCGGGGAAACAACTGCTATCAAGTCAATTTGTGCAGGTGTCTGACACGCCTACCAATTTTCATCGTCCTAGCACGTCCAGAAGCACCGAACTCGCCAAAAGCACTGGAAATCTCCCCCAAAGAGAGCGGATACGTTCCTAGCATGTCCATCACGTATCTAGAACTTGTGCTTATTCTTCCCATCAAGTTTCCTCCCTACTTGCCATCGGATCGCTTTTGACTCTTAAAAAGAATTATAATTTTCAATTTCTAATCATTTGAGTCCCTTCTGAGGTCTATACAACCACTTTTTCCATAAAAGTTTAAACACCCCAGGACATAAGTTACAACCTTTCCTCCGGGCTCTGGGGTGTTGAGTTGACCCTGAAATTTTTGTTATGTGATCGTTGGACTATTTCAAACAAACTGGCAATCTCAAAATTTTGATTAGATGCATTTGTTTCCAATTAAATGAGCACTTCTGACGTTTATGCGGCCAACCATTACATAAAACCTTATATGCCCCCAGGAAATAACTTAAAAACACTGGCCCCCTTGCTCTCAAGGTTTGTGTCGACCCTGGAGTTTTTTTTTATATCTAATATCTGAAGTATTTTTAACAAAATGACTATCTCAAAATTTATATTAAATGGGTTTGGAGGAGAAGGCGTAGGGGGGGAGGGGATGCTAGTTGCTCTCTAATCTCTTTTGAATCTTAAACAGTGAACTAAACTTTAAATTTCCAATCAAGTGAGGCCTCTCTGAAGTTTATACGAGGATCCCTTCCATTTGAACCTTATATGCCCCCAGAGCATAACTTATAACACCTACCCCTGGGCCCTGGAGGGTTGTGTCGACACCAAAGTTTTCGTTATGTCATCTTTGAACTATTTTTAACAAATGACGATAAATTTTTATTATACGATACATTTTGAGAAAAAAACATAAGAGGAGGGGAGGGGGCTAGCTACTTTTCACTCACCTTTGACTCTTAAAAAAGGACTAGAACTTCCAATTTCCATTCGAATGAGCGCGCTACAAATTTTAAACATCCCTTCCATATAAAGTGCCCCTGTGAAAAATAAATAAATAATAAAACATTGGAGCCACACGGCCTTTACTATAGGCAACACTATAGCGTTGTACCTGATCAATCCATACCCACGAAATCAATATTTCTGAAAACTTAACCTATCTGTAACCAGGATGTCAAATTTCCTTTAATAGAACTAATATTTTTCTGTCATAAAATTTCATTTTACGTGGATAAAGCGACTATGATGTCAGGCTTTCGACTAACCACTTATAAGAAAAAAGAAAGAAAGAAAAAAAATCACAACATAAAGGGGAGTTTCGTATTATTTTTCTCTAGAATGGCGCCATACCAGTATATATGTCTCTTTTTTCATTAATTAAATGTACCAACTAGGTTCCTACTAAAATGCTTTAAATTAAAGAAAAAATTTTATTACCCAGCCCAGACCTACTTCAGATCTTGAATTAAAATTACTCGCATACAGCCAAGAAGCGGGTACAGAGGCGGCATCCTTCATAAAAAACACAACCAGTATTATTCATGGTCTACTTAGACGTGACATTTTACATAAAAAGAAACCAAAATGACCCTAGTGTTTAAAATAACAACAGCCTTACCCGAACTATCAAACTGGTCTTTATATTTAGATAGGCACCTTAAGAATAAAGCAATTCAACAATTCATTAAAAAAAGAAGAGAAAAGCTTATCGGATACTCTTCTCTTAGTATAAAACTTACTCATAGGAAGATATGCCCAATTTGTTACCAGATATTTGTACAATAGGTGGAAAAACAGGAAAGAAACATTGTTAAATGTTTCCTTATTAAACGTAAAAAAACTAGACATAATCGATAATACCCAATATTTCCCAATAAAAAGCCAATCCGCGGTTGAGGTAAATTCAACGATAATGAAAATATTTCAAACTCTTCCCCCCTCTTTGATGAAATAATGCTAATTTTTTCTGTTAAAATAATTTCTGGACTTCATTAAATGTTGTTCTCTTACACAAATTTTTACTAAGCAACTTTACCATTTTTATACCTGTAATCTTAAGGTTGGCAAATTCTTACCGTACACTTGACAGGAAATGGGTATAATACACATCCCTTCCATTAGATTAAGTATATGTCAAAAGGAGGAAAATTACATGGCGACCTGGTAATTCAGTCCCCCTTTTATCTCAACAAGTTCCTGGCAACCAGACGTAAAATTATTGGCTCAAGTTTGGTCTGAAGCTACATTTGCTGCAAGTGTGTTGCCAATAAATAATTTTCAATTATCTGTTAATTTAAGAAACCATTTTCTTATTTATCTGTAAATTTTCTGTCAATTTCCAATTATATCTGATAAGAAAGGACAAAAGAAAAGATATTCATCTTCAATACAGCTCTATTAACAAAAAAAAAAAACAGTCACGATAATTAGCTTCTTCTCCATAATTAATTTCTTCTCAATTTGACAGCCGCGCCTAGACACCAGGCATTCCAAAGAAAATATACAGAAGCAAACATTTCACTTTTTTCAAGAAGTTTCTCGACGACGATTAAAAAGAGCGACTGGACCATGATATGAGACTTACGAAAAATCAAGGAAAAACAAACAAAAATATAAAGAAGTAACGAAAGACTAGAATACCTGACAAAGTGTATTTTCGATATCCAGTTGTTTTTTTCATTTCTCACAAGAAAAAAGCTTGAACATTTGATTTTAACTAAATAGCGACGAAGACCACACTGCCTTTTTCCCATCAAACAAACAAAACTTAGGAACGATAGGGAAATTTTTCAAAGACAATGGAATGCAATTCAGTGGATATTTCAACCCTATGTAAAAGGGCCGTCTTCAGCAAAACACCAGAAAAAAACAAGAACTCCTGAGACATGAGGTTTCTAAATATCAAATTTCATTAAGATCCGATTTTTTTCTAATTTTTCCAAATTAATCCCTCCTCCGTTTCAATTCCCCCAAAGAGAGTGGATCCAGTCCGGTTATGTACATCACGTATCTAGGAAAGCTGATTCTTCCCATAAAGTTTCATCCCAATCTCTTGACTCTAAGCGTTTCCCAAGATTTCAAGTTCCCCCCTCCAACTCCGCCAATGTCACCGGATCCGGTCGGGATTTAAAATAAGAGCTCTGAGACACGATGTCCTTCTAAATTAGTTTCTAATTATAAAACTTCATTAAGATCCGATCACCCGTTCGTAAAATAAAAATGCTCTAGTTTTTTTCTCATTTTTCCGAATTAACCGCCCCCCCCCCGTCAAATGGTTGAATCGGGGAAACGACTATTTCTAGTTTAGTCTGGCCCCTGATACTCCTGCCAAATTTCATCGTCCTAGCTTATCTGGAAGTCCCCAAACTACCAAAACCGGGACCAACAGACAGAAATTGGGATCGCTATATGTGACTTGGTAAATACCAAGAGCCAAAAAAATATGTATATTTATGAAAACTTATATCAAAATGTGAAAATTAAAACGAAAATTGCTTTTAAAAATCTTTTTAAAAACAAACTTAGCATCCTTTCTACAACGAAATTCAAACAGGACTCTGTCCTTCAACCGGAAGGACACTGTTTACTTCAACCAGAGAAATATCGACAGATTTCGCTTAATTTTTTTTCTTTCAAAACCGCACATTTTGAAATCTTTGAAAAGCACAATCCAAGCCTCGTCATCTACTTTTAACAACAGTGTTATTTAGCAACCTAAGACTAGTCACTTGTACAAAAAGCTTGTTCTTGTTTGACATATTCCAGCACCGAATTCAGGAAAACATTGTGAAGGTAAGACATGCACCAGCAGATCTTTCTAAGTTTGACTGAAAATTCGAGCATTAAGAATAAAAAGCTGCTAGAAAAATAAAAAGTTCCGTGTATAAAAGGCAAATAGCTCGGAAGCACTAAGAACTACATTAAGTTGCTTGAGATGGGCTTTGAGTATTACAAAAATTTGAAAAATAAAGCAGTGCATTGACATTGCTCAAATTTGTGGGAAGGTACAGTACACGGTACCGGGTTTAGTAAGGTAAGTACGACAAATAGACTTTTCTCTGTTTCTTAATTAGAATGTTTCTTTTCTCTGTTTCAACTTAGCATGCTGTTCTTCAAGAACAGTTCGTGACCAGATGTGAGAAGAAAAAGAAGCAGCATCTTATATAGAAAATCATTAAACATTGTCAAATTTTTAGTTCTTAGGCAGTTTAAGGAGCCAGAATAAATAATTAAAAACACTTACTTTGAAAAAAACTTTATCACTTCCCTTTAAAGCTTTGCCAAGCTTGTAGTTATCATGCATAAAAAAAGCTTGTTTACACGGTGTATGGCTAACATAGAACAAAGCAGTGTAGAGAATAGAGCATAGCACCAGCAATCAGTCTGCAACCCCTAACAACCCTTTCTACTGCAGCACTTGTTGCCGGCAGCGATAGAACTTTTCTTGCCATAATTGTAATTCATGGCCACTGAGTGAAATATCTTTTCCAGATGGCAATGGATAGATTGATTGCATCAGTCGGGACAGGAACTTTTGATTTCCTGGCTTGGGGTAAAAAGACCCGATGTATATCTACTTGATGCTTAGTCACATCATCATTTTAGCCCTGCTCGGCATAGTCATTCTGGCATGTCATTTGACCGAGCAGCCTCGTTTTTTTCATATACAATCATGAGGAGATTTAGGGTTGCTGCTCTTCTGAGAAAACCCACAAGCCAAATTCACACAACTGATTAGTTAGCTGATTCACTGACAGCTCCAGAGATTACCGCCTCCTCGTCAGGCTTTTATGTGATAAGGTACCTCATGTCAGTCGCCAGCACTAGCGGCTTAAACATTATGAAAAAGATTTCCCTTCTTGTTAGTGATTAAGGCCTCCTCTTCAGGCTTTTCGAGGCCCTCTCCTCTTTGTACAAAAGAATTTATACTGCACTCAAATGCTCGACCTAAGTTGAAGTGGAGGGACCTGGAGTGTTGATGGGACAAACTCGGTTCACAGGAAATGTGATAAAGTACTTCATGTCAGTCGCCAGCACTATTGACTTAGCCATTACGAAAAAGAATTCCCTTCCTGTTAGAAATAATAGCCTCCTCTTCAGGCTTTTCAAGGCCCTCTCATCTTTGTATAAAAGAATTTCTACTGTACTAAAATGGTCGACCTAAGTTGAAGTGGAGGGACCTGGAATGTTGATTGGACAAACTCGGTTCACATGACATGTTATAAAGTACCTCATGTCAGTCGCCAGCACTAGCGGCTTAACGATTATGAAAAAGAATTCCCTTCTTGTTAGTGATTACAGCCTCTTCTTCAGGCTTTTCAAGGCCCTCTTCTCTAGGCAAAAAAGAATTTCTACTGTACTAAAATGCTCGTCCTAAGTTGAAGTGGAGGAACCTGGAGTGTTGAATAGACAAACTCGGTTCAAAGGACATGTGATAAGGTTTCATCATGTCAGTTGCCAGCACTAGCGGCTTAACCATTATGAAAAAGATTTCCCTTCTTGTTAGTGTTTAAAGCCTCCTCTTCAGGCTTTTCGAGGCCCTCTCCTCTTTGTACAAAAGAATTTCTACTGCAATAAAATGCTCGACCTACGTTGAAGTGGAGGGACCTGGAGTGTTGATGGGAAAAACTTGGTTCACAGGAAATGTGATAAAGTACCTCATATCAGTCGCCAGCACTAGCGACTTATTCATTACGAAAAAGAATTCCTTTCTTGTTAGTGATTATAGCCTCCTCTTCAGGCTTTTCAATGCCCTCTCCTCTTTGTATAAAAGAATTTCTACTGTACTAAAATGCTCGACCTAAGTTGAAGTGGAGGGACCTGGAATGTTGATTAAACAAACTTGGTTCACATGACATGTTATAAAGTACCTCATGTCAGTCGCCAGCACTAGCGGCTTAACCATTATGAAAAAGAATTCCCTTCTTGTTAGTAATTACAGCCTCCTCTTCAGGCTTTTCGAGGCCCTCTCCTCTAGGCACAAAAGAATTTCTACTGCACTAAAATTCTCACCCGAAGTTGAAGTGGAGGAGCCTGGAGTGTTGATTAGACAGGATCGGTCCACAGGAGATGTGAAGAAGTACCTCATGTCAGTCGCAAGCACTAACGGCTTAACCATTTTGAAAAAGAATTCCCTTCTTGTCAGTGAATCATCAAGAAGGTTTAGACGCTCATCAATTTCATTGATCTTGAATATTTCTTTCTTTTCGCATTTTCTTCAGAAGTAAAATATAGCTTTTTTCTTTCAGAAGTAAAATATAACAGTTAAGTTTTTTTTTCAGCATCACTTTCAGTTTCCAATGAAATTTTTAAATGATTCTAATTTTGTTGGCCCTAAACAAGGTAATGCCCCTTCATCTAGATTTTCATCAATTTAATTAACAGTTCAGTTTAATCCTTTAGTAATCTTGTGTTTAATGGCTCATTTTATAGAAATTGATAAGGCTAAAAACCTCTTGAAATAAAAAAAAAAATTAAAATATGATCAGTGTTTTTACGAAAAACTTTATTTTTATGTAGCACTGTAATATTTTACGTTATTATAACACCAGAAACTTGTCACCTCTGCGTGCTTATGTAATTAAAAAAAACAAACATTTAAAACCAAATCAATGTTTTAACAGAGAACTGCATTTTATATACTAGACAAAGTATGTCGTCATAGTTTTATTAGAGCTTTGACATTAAAAGAAAAACGGTAAGCAATAACCTTAGCTCCGATAACATTGGTTATGATGTCATGATCATAATACGACGGGTTATAACAATACCTAGCTTAAACAGTAATATGGTTTCTTCTAAGCAAGTTACACGTAATATAATTAAAAGAAGTTAAAAACCTTTGGTAGTTAAAAAGAGAATTAAAAACTAAATTTTTGTATAACATTGTATTGCCTCATGTTATTATCATCAGAAGTTTGTCGTATTTATCTTATTAAAACATAAATATTGAAAATAAAATCAATATTTTATTAAGAACTTTTATTAGAAGAGGCATGTCGACATAGTTATGTACAATTCAGTAATTTTGGGGTATTTTAACATAAAATCTGATATGTCAACTGAAACTAGATTAATTCCTGAAAATTTTAAATAAAGTAGTTTTATTTAGCTACAAAATGCAAATATATTTATGGAGTCTAAGTAGTAATTTTAATTATTTAATTCAAACCAGAAAATACCTGAAAATCATTACAAGTATTTAAGAAGACAGCTGTGCTACACAGGCCTAGTATTTAAGAAGATCGTTCAACTGAACATTAAATTAAAAATGGGTTTTTTGAAGGTGTTATAACTGGCTCAGTAGCCGGTGTTCTCATGGGGATCTTGAAAAAGATTTGGAAATCCTGGAAAAGAACCAATATTGGCCGGAACTTAACAAAAAGACTTTATACGAGATGGTTACGTATAACAGGATCAAACTTAGCTTTACTGATTTACAAAGACAGTGGCATCAGAAAAATTGCTCTACTGACTAGAAGCTCCAAAAGAAACAGCTTAAGAGCCCTTGATATATTTAATAATCGACTAAGCACTCCTGATGAGAAAGCCATCAAAACTATTGAGATGCTGTTACTTCTGAGTAAGAACGAGGGAAGCTTGCAATTACTGGACCAGGAGTGCCTAACAAAAATTAACGCAATATTTTTTGAGTGAATTAATCCATTCAAGATTGATTTTGCCCAAATTGAAGGAAGGTTTCATCAAAAGATTTTTACTTCTTCGATTGCGGCCATCCTTCTACGAGTGCAGAAGATTGAAAAACTTCAGAAAAACAAGGATGTAAACAAAGATCAACCAGAAGGGGGCATGAAGAACTTTATTGGGTACATGTTGAATTTGACTCGGATCACGAAGAATTTAACTTGAGAATGAAATGAATTTAACTGAGTCTTCAAAAGTTTGTGGAGGAAGTTAGTGTGATCGATTGGACACCTGACTGTATTTTTTGAAGAATGGGACCCCCTACGAGAGCACTTGATAATCTAATGGCTATTATTTTACCTATTTATGATACTGTGTGTCCCATTAAGGTAATGAAAGTGAAGAAACAGGAAAAAGGGCAGTTTTCCCGATCAGCTAAAATTTGCTAAAGTGATACCACTTCATAAAGGTGGCCCTAAAAAGGAAATTGAAAATTGGAGACCAATTTCTATTCTTCCATTGTTTTCTAAACTACTAGAAAAAGTGGTTTATAATCGTCTATAGGGCTTCCTACAGGCTAATAGTTTACTGAGTGAGACCCAATTCAGATTTCTTAAAGGGCACTCAACGACAAATGCTCTAAAACATCTCGTGGATTCAGTGAATAGTGGTATAGATAGAGGTGAAACACCATTGTCTATATTTATTGATATTCGTAAAGCATTGGATAGAGTTGATTTTCAAACGCTACTAAGTCGGTTAGAGTCGTAAGGTGTCCAATGAAAATGCCTGAAATGGTTTGCAAGCTATCTCACGGGAAGATCTCTCAAAGTAGTCTTGAGTGATGTGAACTCGGCAGCATTTCCAGTGATGTGTGGAGTACCACAAGGTTCAGTGTTGGGTCTGCTTCTTTACCTTATCTATGTTGATATCATGTGTTTTTACCTGAAAGACGTTTGTCTTACCTCGTTTGCTGATGATACCGTTTTAACTGTGTTTGCCTCACCTGTGGAGGAGCTGATAAGAAAAGCGAATCTTGTACTGGAACGGATAGAGGTCTTTACCTCATTAATTCTACTGTGCGTAAATGTGCGCAAGACATTTTTAATGATGTTCTGCAGAGTTGGTAGACAGCTAGATGTATAGGGACTCGTAACTTTATGTGGTAAATCAATTTAGCAAGTTGATCATCTCCGCTATCTTGGTTTTTATCTGGATTACCACCTGTCATGGAGATTCCCAGTGATGCTATTTCATCAAAACATTGCCCGTGGGGTTGGCATACTTCGGCGTCTGCAGCACTTTCTCCCACCAAAGATACTTCTAACTATATATTATTCGTTGGTTTATCCATATATCTCCTACGGCTGCCTCCTATGGAGCAGCAGCTTCTTATCCAACTATAGAAGAGTACAAATTCTACAAAATAAAGCTATTAGAACAATAGGTAGATATGTCCAGAATGTGCATGACGCCTGTGCTTGCTTTACGTAACTGAAGTCGTAGCATCGATGAGTTTCAGCAATTCTTAAAAACTGAGCGTTTCGCTTATGAAGGATAATATCTCGAGGTAAAAACTGATCACCAACCATAACGATTGCCACTTCGTCGATAATTGGAGCATTGTATCTACGCATATGTTGGCCAGTAGGCTTTTTGCCAGCGAAAATAACAATTTTATGCGTATCAGTAGGCATCAAATCGATTGCTGTTTGAACAGGCGCACTAAATCATTATTTTCATGGAAAAGATGTTGCAATTGGGAAACGATAGTCCTTTCAACGTTGGGAGAAATTTCGCAACGTGAATTCAATTCAATTACTATCACTGATGAAGTACAGTTGTAAAAATTTCACACTTTCTTTTGGTAATTTCTCTTTGAGCCGCGGGCCTGTTTTCAAGTTGTTCTTGTGATTCCTCGGCCCGATTTTTTTTGGTAATTTCTCTTTGAGACACAACCCTGTTTTCACGCTGTTCTTGTGATTCCTCGGCACACTTCTTTTCTTACTTTCTCTATTAGCCGCAAGCCTTTTGGCATTAGCTCTTTGAGCAGCTTCCTCGGCTGTTTCTTCTTAATGACGTCATATACAGTCGACAAACATGACGTCAGTCGACAGTCGACAAACAAGACGTCAGTACACAAACAACTATATATATATATATATATATATATATATATATATATATATATATATATATATATATATATATATATATATATCGCTCAGCCTAGTCGGGAATAGAGCATCAGCCCCCTGGATTTGAAGGCACTACTCTACCCATTTGGCTTTGGCAAAGTATTAGTATATTTATTAACGTGGCCACTCTATTGTAAAGCTTGGACCTTACGAAACAGTTATAAAATCTAGTCATTAATTTGGTGTATTTTAGACGGCAATAAAGCTAGAATGCAAAACTAAATAATATAGAACCTGTTTTTGGGTTAAAAACAGCAAAATTATCGTGAGAACTTAGGAAAGCATAGCCCAATGGGGCAGTAAGGCTATTAAAGGGCTTTCTATGGATTCTAAGGGAATGTGATGAAAAAGCCAAGCCCCCTATTCTTACCCAACTATCCGTCAATATAGATATTACTTTATATACAATTAAATTGAGACCTACCACCGAAAAAAAAGGAATTTTGAAAATTGAAAGGTTTTATTATTGTCGGTTCATGTTTAACTGTAATTTTACAAATGAATGCTATGAGCAATGAAAGTGATTTAAGAGGTTTAAAAATAGGGTGTTAGCCCTTAAAAGGGCTGTCTGTTGGGACCCAGCTGATTGGGCGGTAATAGAAGGGGGACAATAAGGAAATTGCCCATTCAGAGACTTGTGCTAGAAATTGCCAAGGATTTCAAAACTGATTTGAGGTTCCAGAGTTCGGCTGTGATGGCCCTACAAGAAACCAGTGAGGCGTATCTAGTTGAAACTTTTGAGGATACCAACTTGTGTGCCATTCACGCCAAGAGGGTGACCATCATAACCGAAGATATTCAACTTGTCCATCGTATTCATGGCGAGAGAGCTTAAGTACCCTAGTTCTACACAATAGCCTCTTAACCAACGGCCCTTCTAAGGGCCACTAGATGCTTTAAACAAACAAGCGACATAACGTTAAACAGCGTAGTGTTTGGTGGAAAAAAAACAAGGTGTGACTCAAGGGGCAAATTCTTTTTAAAAATGAGTCATAAGATTTGGCGTTGCATTCAACAAGATCCAAACTATCTAATGAAAAGGAAAGACACAAAAATCCGATTTAGCCCAGCCTAAGAAGTCTAAAAATTCCCAAGAAAATGAACAGACTCATTTTTATACAATCTTAATAAGGGGGTTAATGCCAGTGTCGGTAAAATTCAAGGTAGACACAGCAGCACAAGCTAACATCTTACCTGCTAAATACTTTGACACCCTACCGCATAAACAACCTCTAATAAACAGTACCCAGAGACTCAAAACTTACTGCGGATCGAAAATCCCTGTCAGAGGTGTTTGCCAGCTGAATTGTAAGCACCACTCCAACAAAGCTAAAACCTTGCTCTTTTTCATTGTTGAAACTGACTCTATACCAGTTCTTGGATTCAGGTCAAGCATAGACTTGAATGTAATCAAACTAGTTCTGAAAATCAGTAAGGCTGATGAAATTGAACGCAGTGACATTCATGCAGTCAAAAGGACAGAAGTGAATGAAATAATCAACAGCTACAACGACGTGTTTCAAGGAATAGGAAAACTTTATGGATAATGTCACTTATACCTGAAGGATCCCTACTGCCTACCCAACAAGAAAAATCCCATCATTACTCCAAGACAAGTTGGAAGCCGAACTATATCGCAGGGAAGTCGAGGGAATAATCGAAAAGATCTCCAGACCAACTGACTAGGTTAATTCAATGGTAGCAGTATAAAAAAGAATGGCATTTTACGAATATGCATAAGCCCTGTTGATTTGAACAGATTCATCAAAAGACCCTTCTACCCAATCCTTTCCCTTGAAGATATAACATCAAAACTCCATGGAGCAAATTAGATACAAGATCTGGGTATTGGTCATCGGTCTTGGATGATGAATCTGCCGACCTAGCGACATTCAAAACAGTTTTTGGTAGATACTGTTTCAAACGGATGCCATTTGATATCAGTCCAGGATGAATTTCAAAGACGAATGGAAGAAGCCCTATAAGGATTAGGGAGATTTGTTGTCATCACTGGTGATCTTCTCGTGTTTAAATCCTCCCTTGGAAAACATAAGAAGAGATTGAAGGCTGTACTGCAGAGAGCAAGAGAAAAGGGCATCAGATTCAACAAAGGGAAATGTCACTTCTGTGTAACCAGCATGACTTATTTTGGAAATGTCATCAGTGAGCAAGGAATACAACCTGATCCTGAAAAGATCAAAGCTATTGAAGTTATGGTGCTAATAAGTCAGTAAAACTTGTTAATACAGATGAAGAAACAGGATGCCTCAAGAACTGAACCCTTGGGGACTCTGTTTTCAACTGGAATTCCATGTTTACAGCTTCCAAGGCAATAGATCTGCAAGTGAGGTAAGAAGAGAACCATGAAAATGCTTCCCTACCTACACCAGAATGAGCTGACCAAACAGCCAAAGTCGTTGTATTTGGCAGTGATTTGGCCCAATTTCTCATAAAATAAATTAAATGTTACATTTAACTTGTATATTATCTGAATTAAGTGTTGATGTTTTCTGAAAACGTTATTACAATCATTAAATAATGAATGTCTGGAATATTTTTGTGTCTCACCAAGAAGTGACTCAATGGATGCCATTGAAATAAATTACCAAGAAAAGTGAATAAATAAGCTATCTATTCATGTAAAAAGGAACTTTGTATCTTTAGAAAGAACATGCATGTTCTTTTTAATGTTTTGCATGGAACCAAAATGGACCCTGATGAAAAAATTCTTTACTTGGGACTCTGTTTTCAACTGGACTTACTTGTTTACAGCCTCCACAGCAATAGATCTGCAAGTGAGGTAAGAAGATAAACCATGAAAATGCTTCCCTACCTACAACATAATGAGCTGGTTTACTGATAAGTATCTTTTGGGTAATACTGTTGAAAGCTTTCTTTACATCAAGGAAAATGGATGCAGGAATAAGGTCAGAAATGAATACAGTTGTATAAGCCAAAAAATTCCATTACATTCATGTTTTCGTTTTAATGTTTTGCATGGAATCCAAATGGATCATGATGAAAAAATTCTTTACTTCAAGAAAACTTACCAGACACTTCAATATTTAAAGCAACATAAGACTAGTTGCTTTTACCAATAGTATCCTCTTTTGATCTTTGAAACTATTCCTTTTAATTATTGTGTTAAGTTTGTGCTTAATTGACACATCCCTGTACCAGATATCAGAACCTGGACCATATAAAGGAGATTTGATTGTCATCAGTCTTTAAAATTGTATATTTACATTGGCCAAGGTGGGAAAAAAAACACATCTGAAAGATTTGGTAAGTTCCTATAGTCTAAAAACACACACCCACACAAAAAAAAATAAAGCTAGTCAATCAAGAAAAAGAAGAGAAGCAAAACATTTTAGACAGAAAAGCCTAACCTATAGTCAATTTCAATTTTAACAACCAGGATATCTTTGCTGAAGAAAACAAAACACAATCCTTTAATACTCTGATTCACATCAAGAAAAACCCATACTGTGTAGTTTTTGAAAATTTAGTTATGTTGATATTCATTTGAATTTTATGCCAATTTAATCAAATATAACAGTTCAAGCAGTAAAAAGAATGAGGTTTTATCAAGAAAACATACAAGGTGTCAGTGGTGCCAATTTGCTCAAATGTGGGGGAGGGGTACAATAATATTTTTAAAATGAAGAAAATAATTTTTTTTTAATCCAGATAATTATTGTGCCCTCTAGGTAGCATCCCTTGTAAGTGCAGGGGTAGAAAGTTCATGCTCTAATTCTATATTGCTTATAATGAATGTCATAGGATTTTACTAACAACAAAAGTACAAACAAACCAAAAATAAGAGATTTCAAAGTCTGCAAAGCAACAAATCTAAGAATAAAGAGTCCCAGAATATATTATAGAACAGCTTTCTCATGCACAAAAACCAAAATATGGTAATAATTGCTTACTCTCTTCAATTGCTGGTTGTTCATTAAAAAGAAATTGGAAAAAAGAAAGGAAAAGTCAAAAAGTTCATTGGATTCTTTTTTCTGATTACATAAAAAAAATAGTTTTTTTAACTGAAAGTAAGGAGGGACATTAAAACTTAAACGAACAGAAATTACTCCGTATATGAAATGGGTTGTCCCTTCCGCAATCCCTCGCTCTTTACGCTAAAGTTTGACTCTTTGCCACAATTCTACTTTTTAAAACAATTAAAAACTTTAGCGTAAAGAACAAGGGATTGTGGAAGGGACAACCCATTTCATATATGGAGTAATTTCTGTCCGTTTTAAGTTTTAATGTTGCTCCTTACTTTCAGTTAAAAAAAACTAGTTTTTTTTATGTAATTTCTGAACGTTTTTGAATTAATGCATGTTTGATTGTGGCTCTCCACACATAAATTATTAAAATAAAACTTGCATATTAATTCCTTTTTTGGCTAAAGGGCTTTCTCTTAGTTTTGATCAGACGATTTTGAGAAATAAGGGGTGGGGAAAGCCTAGTTGCCCTGCAATTTTTCGGTTACATAAAAAGGCAACTATAAATTTTAATTTTTAACGAATGTTTTTATTAGTAAAAAATATATGTAACTTGAGAATTAGCTTACGTAACGAACTTTTATATTCTTAAATTTGTATTATGTATATGAGGGGGTTTGTCCCATCGTTAATACCTCGCTCTTTACACTAAATCAGGTATTTATCTCCTCCTAAATACCTTGCTCTTTATGCTAAAGTATTTTTAGAACCCCTCATATGCGTAATAATCTCTGTTTGTGTTAAGTTTCAATGCTACTCCTTACTTTCAATTCAAAAAACTTTTCCATGTTTATTTTTTCATTGTTTTTTTCTTATAGTAATTTTAGAAAATCCTGCGCCCTTTTCATTGAATTTCTGTTCCCCCATGACATATTTCTCCAAGGAAAGATCCTCCCACAAAGCTCCTTCCCCTCAACCCCACCCCCAAAACCCAAAAAAATCCCCTGAAAATGCTGTACACTTCCCAATAACCATTATTATGTGTAAACACTGGCCAAAGTTTGTAACTTGCAGCCCCTCTCCCAGGGACTGTGGGGGAGTAATTCATTCCCAAAGACATAGTTATTATGGTTTTTGACTATGCAGAACAAAATGGCTATCTCAAAATTTTGATCCGTTGACTTTGGAGAAAAAATGACCATGGACGGGGGCCTAGGTGCCCTCCAATTTTTTTGGTCACTTAAAAAGGGCACTAGAACTTTTCATTTCCGTTAGAATGAGCCCTCTTACGACATTCTAGAACCACTTGGACGTTACGATGACCCCTGAAAAAAAAATAAACACGCACCCATGATTTGTCTTCTGGCAAAAAATACGAAATTCCACATTTTTGTAGATAGGAGCTTGAAACTTCTACAACAGGGTTCTCTGGTAAACTGAATCCGATGGTGTGATTTTTGTTAAGATTCTATGACTTTTAGGGGTTGTTTCCCCTATTTTTTAAAATAAGGGAAATTTTCTCAGGCTCGTAACTTTCAGGCTCGTAAGACTACTTGATTAAACTAATATATTTAAGATCAGCATTAAAATGCCATTCTTTTGATGTAGCTATTGATATCAAAACCCCATTTTTAGAGTTTTGGTTGCTATTGAGCCAGGTTGCTCCTTACTACAGTTTGTTACCAAAAACTGTTTGATTGTTTATTTGTTGTGTGATTTTATCCAGTTTTTTCTGTTCAGAAAATGTATAGGTGTTTCTTTCTAACTTTTTCTTATAGCACTGAAAAAGAAGTGGTTGTCATCTGAAAATATTTGTTTTGTTCAGTATTGTTGTTAGCCTTAAAAACTAATTCTTATTTATCTTTTATTTAATTCTTTATTCCTTACAATGTAGGCCAATATAGTTTACAAATCTAAGGAGAATCATTTTGACAAATTTGAAGCACTAAATTATAAAATTCCTTCAATAAAAAAGGGTATTTTTAGAAAATCCCCATTTTAGGGGGAAATCCTAAAATGGAACACTGAAACAAACCCACGGAAATATGTGAAGACAGAATTTTGCCTTAAAGATGTTTTCTACATTTTTGAATTATTTTATCTAGTAGCTACCTTTGTTTTCAATTTCTGTATAATATGATCAGTACAAAATTGCCAATATATAACCTCTGGAAAAAATAAAAATTAGCCAAATATCAGACAACCTTGTCATTTGTTTACAGTTTTTACTTTTGTTTTCTGTATGAAGTAAGCCTAGCACCCACCAGATCAGCATATTGTTATAAATTATGACTATTTTCAGATTGATTTGTGATAGAAACCAAAAGATTCAGAAACAAATAGTATCTGCCTTCCCCACCAGTTTTATCAACTGTTTTTTTTTTAACCTTTGTAATCTTTTCCTTATAATTGTAAATTTTTTCACTTCAACAATGATTAAGGCAACATTGTCAGATTCTGAACCAAAATTAACCTTGTCATTGAAAATGTGCCAAAAATAAAGCAAAACCTTTAAAAAAAAGCTAACAAGCTACACAACATTTTACTTCAAATCCTCCTCAATTTTTACCTTGCTTAGTTACCTTTGGTTGATCTTGCCAGAAATTTGTATTTTTAGACATAATTTAACTAGAATGAAAGAAAATACATACCTTTCCTGATACATACCTGATACCGTTCCTATGCTCTTTCATTATTCAATAATAACTTCTGTGGGGCATTATATTTTGAACCCTTAATGGTAAAACAGTCCACAGCAACCAAAAGTTTAAAAAACATGTTTCTAAAAAAACTAGTGGGAAAACACTGCCATTTGTGGCTGATTCAAAAATTTTAATAATTATTTTCCTTAGTGTTAAAAGTAAGTGCCTGAAACCCTTTGAAAATGATGTCACATCAAAATTGGTGTCATTTTTAAGGGGATTCCTAGCTCTTTTGAAATTCCAGCAAATTTGATTTAACATTTTACTGCTAACACTAAAGAAAAATTATAAATACCATTCTTGTATCAGCAAAGGACTGTTTTGAGTCTTCTTAGCCTTTTAAGGGCTAACAATGTAATTTACCAGAGAAACAATTACCAAATTATGAAAAAACATACAAAAAGGGCACCAAGTGATATATTCACTTTCATCTAAGCTGAATTGCAAAATTTTATCAAGCAGTAGGCTACACCTTACTGTGTTGTCATGCAAACACAACAATTTGTGCATGATCCACCAAATTTCATCTATTTTTTGCTGTAGGTTTATTCATCATAGTGGATCAATCAATATGAGAAAATTTTATTGGCTTCTATAACTGGATTTAGCCTATTGCTATGGATATACTATTTATATGTTAAATAATTTGTGGTAATGAGCTGTAAGTGAAGATTAAGTCAGCTCAATAGAAACAAGACTCTAGCACCAAAATGAAAAAATTAAATGGAACTAGCCTACTTTTCTTTTACTAGCATGTTTTCTCATGGAGTTTTGAAAAACTAAACTGATAGACTAGCCATTCAACTTCAAAATGTAAAATTTATCAGTAGGCTATAAATTGATGCAAAACACATACCCCTATGCCAAGTTTATTATACAAATGGCTATTTTGATCAACATACAATGTTGCCACTAGCCAAACCAGAACAAGTTGAAAGCATTCAAATGCTTATTATGCAGACCACTGTCTTTAAACTATATACAGGCCTAGTCCTTTTCATACATATAGATTTGAGGCCAAGTACAACTTGTGTTATATAAGCTATCCATAATATGAGTAACTGGTTGTTCAGAAAACACTTAGGATACAATTAACCCCAGAGCTTCAATTTTTTCAAAACGGATCTGTCTTGTTAAAACCAGTTAGCCACAAAGATAACTTCGAAGACCACACTTCCTTTCCATATAGCCACGTTAACAATATACCTGGAACACTATACTGTCCTTTTAACCACCTTTTCTTTTATTTAAAATTTGTGGGTTCGTGAGTTCGCCAGCGCCATCACCTAGCATATTTCCCTGGACTTTTTGGGACTAAACCCTTTAATTCGTCCTTTCCAACCTTTAGTGCTCACAGAAATTACACCTTCGTTTACAACGTGAAAAGTATTGGAAGAAAATAATTTCTTCCCGAAAAAGCAGTTCATGCCAAAAGCTAAGCCAGGCCAGAATAAAATAGACCACATTTTAAGCCAGGGGGCTTGAAATTTTCCCACAGTTTGACGGAAAATAAGCTAATAGCGCGACTTTGACACGAAGCATTGTTAAATGCTGCTAATAATTAGAATACCATTAAGACACGAGATACGCAATAGAAATAGACCATCAATACTGACAATGTAGTTTCCGCCTCAAATAACTTTGCCAGAATTTAAAATACTGAAAATGCGATATGTGTACGTAATAGACTTATTGCAAGTTGCCTAACCTTTAATGAGAATAAGTTTGACTCAGATGAGTCTAGGAAAGATTGCTAGAACCAGTCAGGTCAGTCTAGGGAAGAATATATCAGTGATATTATAAAAGAAACAGCAGCCGTTAAATCTTATCTTGGAATTACAGACTTACTCATAGTTTCGAAAACTTACCTTTCCTTTGATTCTATTTTGAATGAATTCTATTTTGAATGTTTTTTGGCTAAATGGGTTTCTCTTAGTTTTGATCAGACGATTTTGAGAAATAAGGGGTGGGGAAGGAGGCCTTGTTACCCTCCAATTTTTCGGTTACTTAAAAAGGCAACTAGAACTTTCAATTTTTAACGAACGTTTTTATTAGTAAAAAATATACATAACTTAAGAATTAACTTACGTAATAAACTTTTATATTCTTATATTTTTGATTATATATATGAGGAGGATTGTCCCCTCGTTAATACCTCGCTCTTCAAACTAAATCTTACGTTTTTTCCCAATTCTTTAAGAATGACCCCTGAATCAGAAAGGCCACACAATAAATAGTTGAAATTACTAAAATACTTTAGCATAAAGAGCGAAGTATTTATCTCCTCCTAAATACCTTTTCATTTCCCTTAGAATGAGCCCTCTTGCATCACTCTAGGACCACATGGTCGATACGATGACCCCAGGAAAAAAAAAAAAATATATATATATATATATATATATATATATATATATATATATATATATATATATATATATATATATATATATATATATATATATATATATATGTATATATATATATATATATATATATATATATATATATATAGATTATTTATCAGCCTCACTCAGCCTAGTCGGGAATAGAGCATCAACCCCCTGGATTTGAAGGCACTACTCTACCCATTTGGCTTTGGCAAAGTATTAGTATATTTATTAACGTGGCCACTCTATTGTAAAGCTTGGACCTTACGAAACAGCTATAAAATCTAGTCATTAATTTGGTGTATTTTAGACGGCAATAAAGCTAGAATGCAAAAATAAATAATATAGAACCTGTTTTTGGGGTTAAAAACAGCAAAATTATCGCGAGAACTTAGGAAAGCATAGCCCAATGGGGCAGTAAGGCTATTAAAGGGCTTTCTATGGATTCTAAGGGAATGTGATGAAAAAGCCAAGCCCCCTATTCTTTCCCAACTATCCGTCAATATAGATATTACTTTATATACTATTAAATTGAGACCTACCACCGAAAAAAAGGAATTTTGAAAATTGAAAGGTTTTATTATTGTCGGTTCATGTTTAACTGTAATTTTACAAATGAATGCTATGAGCAATGAAAGTGATTTAAGAGTTTTAAAAATAGGGTGTTAGCCCTTAAAAGGGCTTTCTGTTAGGACCCAGCTGATTGGGCGGTAATAGATGGGGATAGATCATTTCAAAACTGATTTGAGGTTCCAGAGTTCGGCTGTGATGGCCCTACAAGAAACCAGTGAGGTGTGTCTAGTTGAAACTTTTGAGGATACCAACTTGTGTACCATTCACGCCAAGAGGGTGACCATCATAACCGAAGATATTCAACTTGTTCATCGTATTCATGGCAAGGGAGCTTAAGTACCCTAGTTCTACACAATAGCTTCTTAACCAACAGCCCTTCTAAGGGCCACTAGATGGTTTAAACAAACAAGCGACATAACGTTAAACAGCGTAGTGTTTGGTGAAAAAAAAAACAAGGTGTGACCCAAGGGGCAAAATTATTTTAAAAATGAGTCATACGATTTGGCGTTGCATTCAACAAGATCCAAACTATCTAATGAAAAGGAAAGACACAAAAATCCAATTTAGACCAGCCTAAGCAGTCTAAAAATACCCAAGAAAATGAACAGACTCATTTTTATACAATCTTAATAAGGGGGTTAATGCCAGTGTCGGTAAAATTCAAGGTAGACACAGCAGCACAAGCTAACATCTTACCTGCTAAATACTTTTACACCCTACCGCATAAACAACCTCTAATAAAAAGTACCCAGAGACTCAAAACTTACTGCGGATCGAAAATCCCTGTCAGAGGTGTTTGCCAGCTGAATTGTAAGCACCACTCCAACAAAGCTAAAACCTTGCTCTTTTTCATTGTTGAAACTGACTCTATACCAGTTCTTGGATTCAGGCCAAGCATAGACTTGAATGTAATCAAACTAGTTCTGAAAATCAGTAAGGCTGATGAAATTGAACGCAGTGACATTCATGCAGTCAAAAGGACAGAAGTGAATAAAATAATATGTCACTTATACCTGAAGGATCCCTACTGCCTACCCAACAAGAAAAATCCCATCATTACTCCAAGACAAGTTGGAAGCCGAGGTCGAGGGAATAATCGAAAAGATCTCCAGACCAACTGACTAGGTTAATTCAATGGTAGCAGTATAAAAGGATGGCATTTTAGGAATATGCATAAGCCCTGTTGATTTGAACAGATTCATCAAAAGACCCTTCTACCCAATCCTTTCCCTTGAAGATATAACATCAAAACTCCATGGAGCAAAGCTTCTGAGCAAATTGGATGCAAGATCTGGGTATTGGTCATCGGTCTTGGATGATGAATCTGCCGACCTAGCGACATTCAAAACAGTTTTTGGTAGATACTGTTTCAAACGCATGCCATTTGATATCATATCAGCCCAGGATGAATTTCAAAGACGAATGGAAGAAGCCCTATAAGGATTAGGGAGATTTGTTGTCATCACTGGTGATCTTCTCATGTTTAAATCCTCCCTTGGAAAACATAAGAAGAGATTGAAGGCTGTACTGCAGAGAGCAAGAGAAAAGGGCATCAGATTCAACAAAGGGAAATGTCACTTCTGTGTAACCAGCATGACTTATTTTGGAAATGTCATCAGTGAGCAAGGAATACAACCTGATCCTGAAAAGATCAAAGCTATTGAAGTTATGGTGCTAATAAGTCAGTAAAACTTGTTAATACAGATGAAGAAACAGGATGCCTCAAGAACTGAACCCTTGGGGACTCTGTTTTCAACTGGACTTCCATGTTTACAGCTTCCATGGCAATACATCTGCAAGAGAGGTAAGAAGAGAACCATGAAAATGCTTCCCTACCTACACCAGAAGGAGCTGACAGAACAGCCAAAGTCGTTGTATTTGGCAGTGATTTGGCCCAATTTCTCATAAAATTAATTAAATGTTACATTTAACTTGTATATTATCTGAATTAAGTGTTGATGTCTTCTGAAAACGTTATTACAATCATTAAATAATGAATGTCTGGAATATTTTTGTGTCTCACCAAGAAGTGACTCAATGGATGCCATTGAAATAAATTACCAAGAAAAGTGAATAAATAAGCTATCTATTCATGTAAAAAGGAACTTTGTATCTTTAGAAAGAACATGCATGTTCTTTTTAATGTTTTGCATGGAACCAAAATGGACCCTGATGAAAAAATTCTTTACTTGGGACTCTGTCTTCAACTGGACTTACTTGTTTACAGCCTCCACAGCAATAGATCTGCAAGTGAGGTAAGAAGATAAACCATGAAAATGCCTCCCTACCTACACCATAATGAGCTGGTTTACTGATAATTATCTTTTGGGTAATACTGTTGAAAGCTTTCTTTACATCAAGGAAAATGGATGCAGGAATAAGGTCAGAAATGAATACAGTTGTATAAGCCAAAAAATTCCATTACATTCATGTTTTCTTTTTAATGTTTTGCATGGAATCCAAATGGATCATGATGAAAAAATTCTTTACTTCAAGGAAACTTACCAGACACTTCAATATTTAAAGCAACCGAAGACTAGTTACTTTTATCAATAGTATCCTCTTTTGATCTTTGAAACAATTCCTTCTAATTATTGTGTTAAGTTTGTGCTTAATTGACACATCCCTATACCAGATATCAGAACCTGGACCATATAAAGGAGATTTGATTGTCATCAGTCTTTAAAATTGTATATTTACATTGGCCAAGGTGAAAAAAAAAACACATCTGAAAGATTTGGTAAGTTCCTATAGTCTAAAAACACACACCCACACAAAAAAAATAAAGCTAGTACAATCAAGAAGAGAAGAGAAGCAAAACATTTTAGACGGAAAAGCCTAACCTATAGTCAATTTCAATTTTAACAACCAGGATATCTTTGCTGAAGAAAACATAACACAATCCTTTAATACTCTGATTCACATCAAGAAAATGCCATACTGTGTAGTTTTTGAAAATTTAGTTATGTTGATATTCATTTGAATTTTATGCCAATTTAATCAAATATAACAGTTCAAGCAGTAAAAAGAATGAGGTTTTATCAAGAAAACATACAAGGTGTCAGTGGTGCCAATTTGCTAAAATGTGGGGGAGGGGTACAGT
The DNA here is from genome assembly GCF_032884065.1 of Artemia franciscana. Classification (NCBI taxonomy): domain Eukaryota; kingdom Metazoa; phylum Arthropoda; class Branchiopoda; order Anostraca; family Artemiidae; genus Artemia; species Artemia franciscana. The sequence continues at coordinate 28,505,568 of NC_088878.1, read as the reverse complement.
AATATTTTTAAAATGACGAAAAAATGTTTTTTTTAATCCGGGTATTAATTAAGCCTTCTAGGTAGCATCCCTTGTAAGTGCAGGGGTAGAAAGTTCATGCTCTAATTCTAGATTGCTTATAATGAATGTCATAGGATTTTACTAACAACAAAAGTACAAACAAACCAAAAATAAGAGATTTCAAAGTCTGCAAAGCAACAAATCTAAGAATAAAGAGTCCCAGAATATATTATACAACAGCTTTCTCCTACACAAAAAACAACAAAATATGGTAATAATTGCTTACTCTCTTCAATTGCTGGTTGTTCATTAAAAAGAAATTGGAAAAAAGAAAGGAAAAGTCAAAAAGTTCACTTGATTCTTTTTTCTGATTACATAAAAAAAACTAGTTTTTTTTAACTGAAAGTAAGGAGGGACATTAAAACTTAAAACGAACAGAAATTACTCCGTACATGAAATGGGTTGTCCCTTCCGCAATCCCTCGCTCTTTACGCTAAAGTTTGACTCTTTGCCACAATTCTACTTTTTAAAACAATTAAAAGCTTTGCCCATTTGAAAGCCCATTTCAATGCTACTCCTTACTTTCAATTGAAAAAACTTTTCCATGTTTATTTTTTCATTGTTTTTTTTTATAGTAATTTTAGAAAATCCTGCGCCCTTTTCATTGAATTTCTATTTTTATTCAGTTTTATGTGCACTAGCTTATTCAACCAGAATTTCCGCCTAATCATTTCTTTATCCTGTGTCTGAAAATGTAAATTGTTTGTCAAGCCCTGTTTAGGCCTGCCAATATCTGAAGAATTCTGAAACACAGAGCTTAACTGACAACTCAGCTTGTTTAAATTTCTTAGAGAATTGTATTTGCATGCTAAAAGTAATAGATATCAAGGTCACTGCTAACCTACTAAGAAACTTGTAACTCTGTCTTTCTTTAGTGAAAGCTAGTTAAACAATTTTATTCTCCTAAAAGAGCATCCTAATTTTTGCCTTTGGTTTCGTGTTTTCAACGTGGTGCCAGTTTTTTTACTAACGTGGACATAGGAAAATTTCAGGAAATACATTTTATGCGAAGTGTGAAGCGATAATTGTGTTCTCTTAAAACTCACATCGTCACCTTGTATGGAAAGGGTGGTAATGGAAACTTCAGTTGCCATTGAAAATGGAAAGTTCTGTTGCCTTTTTAAGATTTCAAAGAAACTAAAGGACAACTGAGCAGCACTAAATTTCTTTTTTTTCTACTTAGGCCTCCATATCCTCCAAAGACATAAAACAGAGATTTCATATGGCAATTTTGTTTAAAACAGTAAAAATGTCAAATAAACATGCCTCTTGGAATCAAATGGCCTTAATGGAACGTGGGAAAAGAAGCGTAAATAGTGCAAATTTATGATTGTTTAAACATATATGTTGGAATTGGGATTGGCTCGGAACTTTCAAAGATTGTCCTCTAAATTAAAAAAACAAAAGTTTTTTCGTAGCCAGAGTCATGGGGCCTAGAAATGGGTCAGGAAACCTTTTTTCTGGTCAGTTTAGATATTACAGCCGTAAGTTATTTGGCAAAGTGAAGCCTAATGTACAAACTTATTCTTTGGTGAGCCAACCCAACCTCCCCACCAGGAAAAAGGGTGTTAAAAAGGGGCCAAAACATTTTCCCTAGTCAATTTGAGCATTACAGCTTCATGTTCATTGGCAAAGGGAAGCCTCATGTATAAAAATTAAATAAAAAAAACAAGTTTTTTGTAAATGAAAGTAAGGAGCGACATTAAAACTTAAAACAAACAGAAATTACTTCGTATATGAAAGGGGCTGCTTCCTCCTCAACGCCCCGCACTTTACGCTAAAGTTTGACTCTTTCTCTCAACTCATCTTTTTACAAACGCTAAAGTTTGACTCTTTCGCTCAACTCATCTTTTTAAAACAGTAAAAAACTTTAGCGTAAAGACCGGGGCGTTGAGGAGGAAGCAGCCCCTTTCATATACGAAGTAATTTCTGTTCGTTTTAAGTTTTAGTGTCGCTCCTTACTTTCATTTAAAAAAACTTTTTTTTTAATTTAATTTCTGAGCGTTTTTGAATTAATGCATGTTTGATTTTGGCTCTCCGTACATAAATTATTAAAATGAAATTTGCATATTAATTCTTTTTTTCGCTAAATGGCTTTCTCTTAGTTTTGATCAGAAGATTTTGAGAAATAAGGGGTAGAGAAGGAGGCTTTGTTGCCCTCCAATTTTTCGGTTGCTTAAAAAGGCAACTAGAACTTTCAATTTTTAACGAACGTTTTTATTAGTAAAAAATACACATAACTTAAGAATTAACTTACGTAATAAACTTTTATATTCTTATATTTTTGATTATATATATGAGGAGGTTTGTCCCCTCGTTTTATACCTCGCTCTTCACACTAAATCTTAAGTTTTTTCCCAATTCTTTAAGAATGACCCCTGAATCAGAAAGGCCATAGAATAAATAGTTGAAATTACTAAAAATACTTTAGCATAAAGAGCGAAGTATTTATCTCCTCCTAAATACCTCGTTCTTTAAGCTAAAGTATTTTTAGAACCCCTCATATGCGTAATAATCTCTGTTTCGTTTTAAGTTTTAATGCTTCTCTTTACTTTCAATTGAAAATTTTTTTTCATTTTTATATTTTCATTTTTTTAATAGTAATGCTTGAAAATCCTGCGCCCTTTTCATTGAGTTTCTCTTCCCCCATGAAAGATTCCTCCAATGAAAGATCCTCCCACACAGCCCCCTCCCCTCAACCCCACACCCAAACCAAAAAATCCCCCTGAAAACGTCGATACACTTACCGATAACCATTACTGTATGTAAACATTGGTCAAAGTTTGTAACTTGCAGCCCCTCCCCCAGGGACTGTGGGGGTATAAGTCATCCCCAATGACATAGTTATTATGATTTTCGACTATGCGAAACAAAATGGCTATCTAATAATTTTGATTCGTTGACTTTGGGAAAAAAATGAGCGTGGGAGGGGGCCTAGGTGCCCTCCAATTTTTTTGGTCACTTAAAAAGGGCATTAGAACTTTTCATTTCCCTTAGAATGAGCCCTCTTGCAACACGTAGGACTACATGGTCGATACGATGACCCCTGGAAAAAAAAAAAAACAGGGCACTTCCAATGCTGTTTAATAGAAATCTCAAACAAAAATATACAAATATACTATTACTACTACTACTAACGACTAACAGCAGAAACAAGCCACTTGGGGCTAACAGAACTACGCACGATCCTCCACCATCCAAATCTATTAAAATCCTCACTCTTTATACCCCCCAAGAAGTTCTCATTTCCTTTCCTTTCCATTTCATAAATCTTTTTTATGACATCTTCTGGCCCTAAGCGAGTACGACCTGCTTTCCCTTCAGACAAAGACGGTTAAATATAATATTACTAAGTAATCTACTACCTAGAGACCAGACTAATGCCTCAATAATAATCACAATCTCTCTTATTACCTCTCATACACAGTGGTTTAATTACAGTTTTCCTAAAATCGCTAGGTACATCCCCTTTTCAGTTATCTTATTCATAATCTTTAGAAACTCATTTCTAACCACAGAGCCACTATATTTAAGAAACTCATTTACCACACTATCAGCACCAGGAGCCTTATTATTTTACAATCCTTTTAGCACTTTTCCTTTATAACTCTTCCTGCAGATCCATCTCAGTTTAGCACATTCTCAAAATGTTTTGCCTATCTCTCTTTAAGTTTTTCCTTATCACTAATTGTGGCCCCGTTCCTATGTTTAGCTGGGACGATTCTGGATTGACTAACCCCTCTCAGTTAAATAACATGCCAGTAAAATATTTTACTATTATACAGCTAAGCTGCATCTACCAGATCCTCAGAATTTTATCCATGGCCTCCCTGCACTTCACACCTCCTTAGTTCATATTTTATTGCTTTCTACACCTTCTTTACATTCCTTTTGTTCTCATATAATTTATCACTGAGATAATCCTTGTACAAGCCCCTCCTCGTCCTATTAAACATAAAGCTATTTCACTAATATTCCTAGCTGCGGTTCTAAGTTTCTTCCCTAAGACTCCATAAGCAACTTCACAAAATGTTTTTTTTTTAATTATTCCAATTATCTCCCAATTGTTAAATTTTTAAATCTCAAGTTAAGTATTCAACTGTTCCTGGAAAGTTTCATTCAAATTCTCATCCTGGAGTCTACCAACATCAAAATTTCCCTGGAGGTAGTTACCCTTCCGAAATTTCAGCTTGAAATTCACCCCGGAATACTAGATGTTGATCTTTAATTTTATCATTTATAACAACACTACTATATACCCTAGTATCTTGTATTGATCCTGCCATTCTTCGGTTTAAAATCACATAATCACTGAGATTTGCTGTCTCACCATCAAGTGAATACCAAGTTAACCTGTGGGCAATTTTATGACCAAACATCCTACTGGTTATAACTAGATTATTATACCTACAAAACTGCAACAGTATGAAGCCATTACTGTTTTCTTTTCCTACACAAAATTTACCAAGGTTATGATACAATTGATTCCTATTTCTACCGACCTGGGCGCTAAAATCTCCTAATGCAGACACAATATTTCTACCTGGGACCCAGTCTCTTTGCTCCTGTAAATATGAGTAAAATTCATCTGAGTGACTAGTATCTCCGTCAATTGGTTCTACAGGGGCATATACTACTATAGTTATATCTGATTTTTTATATCCTGAAATTTTTAGTCATAAAATGAGTATTCTATTATTAATACCTTCCCAGGCCTAACAAGACTTAGCAACTTCCTTATTCATCATGAGCCCTACTCAATGTCTATGTACCCCGTCCTTCATGGGATACATGAGTAACAAACTCTATATCATCTAATGCCATGCTTCCTACCCCTGGGGTATGGGTTTCTGAAGTCCAGTTCGGATCATCGGTATTCATCAGTCAAAATGTCAATACAACAATTATTTTTTAACGTCATAGCATTCCAAATTTCCATTTTCAAGTTCTTTAAATCATTGAAATTATTTTGACCTGTAGAAAAGCAATTGTCCCAGATACCAGGGATCGACATATAATAGGACAGGTATCGACATATCTTCTCAAGTCTACACAGAAACGCTTTAACCGGCTTAGAACTGGACAGCAAGTCCCTGGGACCTCCAGTATGAAAGGAGGCTTTGTGCAGTACTGGACCCATTCTGGTCACAACATGGCTTTCAGCACTTGGTGGGGCTCTTCTATCAACAAGAATCAAAATCTTACACAGAAAGTCTCAAGCCTATTGCCTCCGACTCATTATGTACTCATGTCTACAAACATTATGCTACTATACTACTCGCAGCGTTTAGGTTTTAAGCTTTTACTAACAGCTTAAACTGGTTGCACTGGATTCACATAGGTTCCACTACTCTGACAATGAAAATTTTATTCTGACCTTTTAATTTTTGGGTTAACTGATTTTCTTGAATACTTAATCACTGATCATGGCGCTTGTAAATAAATATTTTATTCTTTTTTCTTAATGGCAATCATTAGGCAATAAGGGCTAAATGACCTAAACTTCTTGCGGTGCTTGTAGTCTAAGCTAACCTTTTGATTTTCTTAATGAAACTGAGTACTTCTATATCGATTGCCGGATATATATTATAACGTTTTTATTTTACCATCCTAACTACAATGTTCACCACCACACCCAGAGCTGGAGTTGTAGGGGGGGGGGGGAATGCAAACTTTGCTGTCCTCTGCCGTACCATCAATACTGTCAATATTACAACTTTTACTCAAACATATTACAATTTAAGCTTGTTTTGACGTCCCCTGGGTGTGCCACCCGGGTGCCTGGCCCCTCTAGCTCCCTATATCAAATCTTGACCATAATGCTTGCGGCATTTCTGTTTCAAGCTTCTGGTTTTACTTTCTTATCTTAGCTTAGAACCACTGTACTGGTGTTACATAAGTAGTTCTCTTCTCTTGAAAGAGTTATAAAATTCTTTAAGTTAAAGTTGTCAAAGTGTTGTTAAAGTACGAAGATTCGGTTTTCCCAAATCCCGTAAGCTATTTGAATTAAAAATCTTAAAACCTTAACACCAAAAGCTTTAAATCTACGTTCCATTGAATTAAAAAAAAAGACAAAAAAATATATTATTTCCGATAAAACTCAGAGTAAGCACTTTACTGTTAAGTCTTCATTTTGACAAGACATTTGTCAGTGGTTGCTGATTTTGTATATACTCTAAGGTTCGAATACACCCAACCAGACCCTTTGAATTCGAAGGGGAGCCTCAGGGACCTGGATCCAGAGCAAAGTCTGAGCGTTCAGCTCGAAAATTTAATACTAAATTCTGGTGCCACCCCTGTTTTCAAATACCTAAGAAACTTTTCAAAATACTGCAAACCTGGCTAAATTGTGCAAAGAAATGGCTTCAATATCACCAAGACATCTAGCTTTCCAATAGCACTTGGCAGCTTCATCATAAAGCTCCAACTTTTCATATATATCTCCAAGAGCTACAACCATTCTGGAGTCATTTGGTCTTAGAACAGCTGCTTGTCGGTAATAGTGCAAGGAGTAGTGATACAATTTCAATACTTAATAGGTTTGTCCAAGTCCGTACCATGCTCTATTATCTTGGGTGCTTATCTCTGAAAAACAAAAACAGGTTTTACAAGTCTACCACAAAAGAAACACAAAAACTACTAGAGTAAAAAACAGTCAAATATTTTCGATTTTTTACCTCAATTTTTTTCACACAGGTCATTTGAAAGGTTTTCATAGTCGTCCAAACCTACGACAGAAAATTGAGAAAGATAATACTACTACTGCTCCTTTTTAATTTTTCCTAATGACCTCTTTCCACCTCATTCGGTTATGACTTGCTTTTCATAGGCACCACATGGGTGGTCAAAAAGCCCACAACCTATTTACTTTAACCATTCGTTTGTTATCACCCTAAAAAGCGGGATCAAACCCATATTTTCCGCAGAGCTTATTGTGTGATATACAATGAGCCAGACGAGTACCTAACACTATTTCTGAACAATTTCTTTGGAGAATCTCTCAGCCTAGAATATGGGACTCAGCCAATTTTTTCATACAGCTTACTGCTTGAAACATGGTCAGTCATGTGAGTACCTAACACTATTCTTGGTAACTGCCTTTAGCGTGGCTTCCAATATCTTAATTCTATTTTAAAGACTTATCTTCCTGATCTTTCTTTTTTTTTATTACAAAAGAAGGGCCCAAATTTTGTTTGGTCTCCGATAGGCTTGGAAATTAGAGGTCAACGTATATAGGTCAAAGTAGACCCCTAAGAAGAATGTTTAGAAGATTATTTTTGTTGATGTGATAGAGCTGAAACTGGACCAAAATATTTCAGTCTCTCAGATTGGCTTCAGCTTAAAGTGCATGTAGAAAGAGACAAGGGGACTTCTATGGAGACAAGAGCTATGAAAAAAATTATTGACTTGATTCGTGGCAACCATAACAAAAACAAATTTGTTTGGTCTAGGCTCCGACCAGCTTAATGCTTACTGGGCATTTATACTAAAGCAAACGAAACAAAGAGGAAAAAAATGTTTTTAAAATAATTAGGCTGTAGTGATTCATGATAATCCGAAATAGACCAAACATAGTTTCTTTTCGGAGTTACTTAACGTGCCAGGGTAAGTAGACTGGACTAAAGACACCTTAACAAAGACATACAAAAAATGGGTTTGTATCGATTCTAAGCGCAAAAAATTCAATTTTTTTATACTGATCTGATTTAACATTTCAGGCCATACAGATAACTCAATTAAAATTCAGGGCCAGGGGAACCTTAATTAAAACGAAAAATTACAGAACCAACACTGTTAAATTGATTCATGATGTCTGATTTTTTTTAGCACAACAAAACTTTTTTTTATAAATGAGCTTGACATGATAACCTTAACAGATAAACGGTTAGAGCAGCATGTAAGACACAAACATTCTCTGGACGAAATCGGGGATTAAGATATAGCATAGGGGCAAGATGGCTTCTGTCCTATAGTCCCAAATCAGTACGCAAATTTTAAAGTCTTATGAGTAATAGTCCCCTTTTGACATCCACCTGAAATTCTAGAGTAAAACATTATCTTAAAACTATAGGACACAACCCCTGCTGATTGATCATTTCGACTGAATATTGGAATTATATCTAAAATTTTGATAATAATCAAACTTTTCTATTCTTAAGCTTAAAAACAGAAAACTTACAAATATTTCATAGTAACCAATAATTATACCACGCTACTAAAGATGGAGAGGGTTAAAAAAAAGAAAAAAAAAGAATTATAAGGAAATAACTGGGAATAAATTAATGGAAACCGTAACGAGAAGAAGATGAATCGAATAATCATACTAAACGTGTAAACGTAAAGTTATCTGATATTACTATAAGTGAATCCTATAACAAATAGAAATCAAATTGAATCATCAAATCCAACCTAAAACAAAGATAAATTACCGCAGCCAAGAGTTACAGTTACGGCTCCACTTAACCTTCCAAACACTAGAATGTCATTTGGGTTTTATTGAAAACAAAACATATTCTAAAGCTTCAATTTTGTAATTATGTAACCGCAAAAGTGAAAAAAAAATCGGTGAGACAGTAATTGATATAATTAAATTTTGAACAATCAATTTAAAATTCATTATTTTTTATCTGTAGCCTTAGTTACTATGGTGATTTGCTAATATTTGTCATTTGATAAGAACAGTGTTTAAAAGCATGTCTTTTCTGATGACAGGTAAATGATACTAAGGCTGTTTAGAGTTGAAGAGGGAAAGGATGGGTAGCGCCAATTTTATTTGTAAACTTTGATTAGCTTTGTGATACTATTTTTTCATTCTGTTGTTGTTGACGTAATGACAAAACAAAACACGGCTCGAAATAAAAACTACACTTTGGTAACTAGAAGCCTTATGGGGGAGGGAGAGGGTAGTCCTTATCTTGTTTATGATGATTTCTCTTCACTTTCAGTTTTATTTGATTATCCATTTTAAGATTTCTTCGTTTTAGGATTAATCTATTGACAAATTGTTTAAAGAAATGCTGGCTTTGCCACAAACTCCAAACAGAGATAGTTTTAGATTCGTGGGTGGTCTATTAGAATGTTTAGGCTATTCTTTATGTACGCTAAATGTAGCCCGAATCTTGGGAAAACGTGAATTCCAAATCGCTCCCATCAATATTGAAGGCGTAGAGGAACTAGTTACACATATTAGTTAATATGGGTACCATACTTCCAAATATATTACTGTACAACGCTGTTACTCACCTTGTAAAATCCTTGTTTGAGTAACCTTCCACAACAAATAGTTTAGAGGCGACTCAAAACAAGCACTGAAAACACTGGTTTTCAGGTTGACGGTTAACTAGACTCAAAATGTAGAAATTACATAAAAAAAAAAAACAAACGAGTTTCTCCTCGGTTGCATATGTACATGAGAAATGATCCAAGAAAAATTCCAGCAAAACAAAGATAAAACCCAGAAAATACAAGTAAAAGTCGGAAATTTTTGTAAGAATCTCCAAAAGTTTCGGTAAATAATAGAGAATGCCGGTAAAATTTTCGAAAATTCTAGCTGAGTAGATGAACCATCTTTAAACCGGTCCCTCACAACTTAGGCCCATTAAATGATGATTTAGTCTTTCGACGATAAATATAATCATGCTATTTTTTAAATATCATATTCCTCATGAACTGGATTCAAATATGAGTCACAGCGCAAAACCTAATGCATTTGAGGAGACAGCTTAAGTTGTTTTTACACTTCAAATATACTTTTATATGGTAAACTGTTAAGTTACATTACATTAAGCATAAATTTTCAAACTGAAGCACGTCTTTTCAAGGTAGGCTAACGTAGGATTACATAAAATCATCATAATCATCATCTAAAACCATCACTAGCAAACTGTTCGAAAACTGAAAATGATGAAAGGAAAAGGCGATTAAATCTCTGATCAAGCATGAAAGGCTTTGTGTGTTAAATACACTATTTTATTTTCAAAAATTTATTAAATGCTCATCAAGAGATTTCATCTCGCTGCTGGTATTGGCTCTTGCATAAGGTGACATGATTGCTGTAGCGTAAAATTCTAAGTAGAATTCAGGTCTACTATACGTGTCTACTTTACGGATAAACTTGCTCCGTAACTATAAATAACGTACTGTAAAGTCTGAAGTTTTTTCATTAACGAGTGTTTTGCTTCTGGCTATTTCCCGTCACAGTGGAAAAGGGCCTATATTAGAATTATTCCGAAAAAGCGCGCCCCAAGTGCATGTGACGATCTCCGCCCGATCTTACTGACACCTTGTTTGGCAAAAGTAACTGAGGCCTTTATGCTCAAGTTTCTTCTGAAACAAATTCATGGGCGCATTGATAAATTCCAGTACGGTGGATTCCCCAAGTGTAGTACTACAATCTACCTAGTACGGATGTTTGACTGTGTCCTCCAATGACTTGAAAAAGGTAGCTGTTCCTTCGACATTTGCGCAGTGGATTTCCGAGAGGCCTTTGATCTTATCCGCCCTGACTGCAGGCATGAATCTCCAGGAAATGGGGGCCAAATGACGCACCCTTGGCCTTGTACTTGACTTCTCAACTGGCCGAAAACAAAAAGTCTTTGCACTCCACGAAAACGATTCGGATTCATCATGGTTAGATACTTCTTGCGGGGCCCCACAAGGCACGAAATTAGCTGGAATAATTTTCCTGGCTGTAATTAATTCCCTACTTAATCATCACGACGACCGTTACAAGTTTGTAGATGATCTGTCCATAGTGCTCGCTTACCTGGTCGAAAACACTATCATAACAAATCAGTTTTCAGACCAGTTATTTGATCAGCTAAAGACCGAATGCTCAAGTCATGATCTTGCCATTAACGTAGCCAAGTCGAAGATAATTCGTTTCAACCCTCTGAAGCGCAATATAGATAGGCCTCTAGTCCCTTTCCCGATTGTGAACGAAATAAAAATCTTAGGAGTAACTTTTACTAGTGACTGCAGTTTCAGTGCCCATATTAATTTAACCGTCCACAAGGCTAATGCAAGCCTTGTGGACGGTCAAATAAACCGTCCACAAGGCCACAAGTGTCTTTGGTAAGACACTTACCAAAATGAGGCGTTTTGGGTGTGATACTGAAAGTCTTCTCCATGCACATGTGTTTTGTTCGCCCGTTGCTCGAGTACCCGTGCCCGGTCTGGGGTCCATCTGCTATCCACACAGCGTACCTATTACGCAACATAGAGTGCGCCCAGAAAAGAGCAACAAGGATTATACTCCGAGACCGTAACATACCCTATG
>NC_088878.1:28466671-28494130 GCF_032884065.1 Artemia franciscana | reverse complement strand
TCCTTATCACTTAAGGTAACAGTTAAAACAAACTTCCCCAAAATTTAGATGGCCCAATCGCTATGTTTATGTATCAAATATCAATTTCTAAAGTAACATCTAAGTTTTAATAGTACTTAAATGTATAAAAATACTCAATCGTATTATATGAAGATAATTTCGGCATTTATTTAACATTGGGCTAGTAGGATTTTTTTTCTAAATGTAGACATTGGTGAATATCAGAAACAAGAAGAACAATAGGTAATTCTTTTCGCAAGACAGTAGAAATCTAATTAGAAGTAATATTTCGGCCCTGTGTCCAAGCGCCGGCCTCAGCAAAACATAAATTATATAGAAAAAGAAAAACTTACAACAATATACAACCAATATAACTAAAGTCCTGGTTGAACTTCGCTGCGTAAGGATGCTGGGACTGTTTTTGAAAAATTTTAATTTTAGTTATATTCGTTGTATCTTGTTGTAAGTTCTTCTTTTCTATATATTTATGTCTTTCGTCAAGTCAAGCGGGTTGCTTGGAATAACCCCATAAACATTGGAGTAAAATTTGAAAAGAGAAAAAAAATCTGGACTTGCCCAACTCCTGGTCGCAATTTCCAACTAACGACATCCAACTAACGCCCTTCCAATTAACAGCTCATTCCACCTACCAACACACCCAATAACCCCTTGCTTCCAAACAACAAAATCTAAACAATTTATTTCTGTTCATTTTTAGGGAACGTGAGAGCAAATGAGATTCTGTTAGTTTTGTCTAGCCAAAACGAGAAGAATTAAAAGAAAATAACAAGAAAAACCAAATTAGCGGGTATAAGATAAATAGCCAATACAAATAAATAGCCAAAACAAAAAAAGAATTACAAGAAAATAGCAAGAAGAAACCAAATAAGCGGGTTTAAGATAAATAGCCATTAAAAATAAAAAGCCAGAACGAGAAAGAATTAAAAGAAAATAACAAAAAGAAGCCAAATAAGCGGATATGATATAAATAGCCAATAATAAAAATTAATAGCCAAAACAAAAAAGAATTACAAGAAAATAACAAGAAGAAACCAAATAAGCGGGTACGAGATAAATAGGAAATAAAAAATAATAACCAAAACGAAAAAGAATTAAAAGAAAATAACAAGAAGAAACCAAATAAGCGGGTATTAGATAAATAGCCAATAACAATAAATAGCCAAAACGAAAAAGAATTATAAGAAAATAACAAGAAGAAACCATATTAGCGGGTACGAGATAAATAGCCAAAAAAAAAGAATTACAAGAAAATAACAAGAAGAAACCAAATAAGCGGGAATGAGATAAATAGCCAATAAAAACAAATAGCCAAAACGAGAAGGAATTAAAAGAAAATAACAAGAAGAAACCAAATAAGCGGGAATGAGATAAATAGCCAATAAAAACAAATAGCCAAAACGAGGAGGAATTGAAAGAAAATAACAAGAAGAAACCAAATAAGCGGGTATGAGATAAATAGCCAATAAAAATAAATAGCCAAAACAAAAAAAGAATTACAAGAAAATAACAAGAAAAAACCAAATAAGTGGGTATGAGATATATAGCCAATAAAAATAAATAGCCAAAACGAGAAAGAATTATAAGAAAATAACAAGAACAAACCAAATTAGCGGGTATGAGATAAATAGCCAATACAAAAAATAGCCAAAACAAAAAAAGAATCACAAGAAAATAACAAGAAGAAACCAAATAAGCGGTAATGAGATAAATAGCCAATAAAAATAAATAGCCAAAACGAGAAAGAATTAAAAGAAAATAACAAGAAGAAACCAAATAAGCGGGTATGAGATAAATAGCCAATAAAAATAAATAGCCAAAACAAAAAAGAATTAAAAGAAAATAACAAGAAGAAACCAAATAAGCGGGTATGAGATAAATAGCCAATACAAATAAATAGCCAAAACAAAAAAAAGAATTACAAGAAAATAGCAAGAAGAAACCAAATAAGCGGGTTTGAGATAAATAGCCAATAAAAATAAAAAGCCAGAACGAGAAAGAATTAAAAGAAAATAACAAAAATAAGCCAAATAAGGGGCTATGATATAAATAGCCAATAATAAAAATTAATAGCCAAAACAAAAAAGAATTACAAGAAAATAACAAGAAGAAACCAAATAAGCGGGTACGAGATAAATAGGAAATAAAAAATAATAGCCAAAACGAAAAAGGATTAAAAGAAAATAACAAGAAGAAACCAAATAAGCGGGTATGAGATAAATAGCCAATAACAATAAATAGCCAAAACGAAAAAGAATTATAAGAAAATAACAAGAAGAAACCATATTAGCGGGTACGAGATAAATAGCCAATACAAATAAATAGCCAAAAAAAAAAAATTAAAAGAAAATAACAAGAAGAAACCAAATAAGCGGGAATGAGATAAATAACCAATAAAAACAAATAGCCAAAACGAGAAGGAATTAAAAGAAAATAACAAGAAGAAACCAAATAAGTGGGAATGAGATAAATAGCCAATAAAACAAATAGCCAAAACGAGGAGGAATTAAAAGAAAATAACAAGAAGAAACCAAATAAGCGGGTATGAGATAAATAGCCAATAAAAATAAATAGCCAAAACAAAAAAGAATTACAAGAAAATAACAAGAACAAACCAAATAAGTGGGTATGAGATATATAGCCAATAAAAATAAATAGCCAAAACGAGAAAGAATTATAAGAAAATAACAAGAACAAACCAAATTAGCGGGTATCAGATAAATAGCCAATACAAAAAATAGCCAAAACAAAAAAGAATTACAAGAAAATAACAAGAAGAAACCAAATAAGCGGTAATGAGATAAATAGCCAATAAAAATAAATAGCCAAAACGAGAAAGAATTAAAAGAAAATAACAAGAAGAAACCAAATAAGCGGGTATGAGATAAATATCCAATAAAAATAAATAGCCAAAACAAAAAAGAATTACAAGAAAATAACAAGAAGAAACCAAATAAGCGGGTATGAGATAAATAGGCAATAGAAATTAATAGCCAAAACGAAAAAGAATTAAAAGAAAATAACAAGAAGAAACCAAATAAGCGGATATGAACTAACAGCTAATAAAAATAAATAGCCAAAACGAAAAAGAATTAAAAGAAAATAACAAGAAGAGACCAAATAAGCGGGTATGAGACCAGAGATACCTAGGTTTTCACTTGATTTTCCCCTTTTTTGTTCTCCATTGTCCCTTTGCATAAACGAGATTTGAAAACAAATCCTTCTAACTGGAGATCAATTCTATGTTGTCTTTATTTTCAAAACTATATGAAAAGGTCATGCATAAAAGACTGTACAATCACCTGAACCTATATGGAATTAAATAAAGAAAAAAACAAGTTTTTTTAAATGAAAGTAAGAAGCGACATTAAAACTTAAAACGAACAGAATTTGCTCCGTATATGAAAGGGGCTGTTCCCTCCTCAACGCCCTGCTCTTTACGCTAAAGCTTTTCACTGTTTTAAAAAGAAGATTTGAGAGAAAAAGTCACACTTTAGCGCAAAGAGCGGGGCCGTTGACGAGGGAACATCCTCTTCCATATACGGAGCAATTTCTGTTCTTTTTAAGTTTTAATTTCACTCCTTAATTTCAGTTAAAAATAACTTGTTTTTTTTTCTATTTAATCACAATAAGCAAGAGGAAATTGTGAAATCTTATTTAGACTTGTGTTTTTTATTCAGGTACCTTTTCACCGTTACTTAGAAAGGGTCATAATATTTTAGTTTTGCGACTTGTTTTAAGGTTTTTTTTTATATTTTTATCAGTTTATTCTACACTGAGGACGGTCAAGCAAAGGTCTTGACCGAAGTATTTGCATAATTTTCATTTTTTTTTTCACTGGCTGTTTATTGTCCTCGTTCTTCTTTTCTTTGCGATTTTGTACTTCCATAATTCTGCCTCTATAATCTAGCAACAAGGTTTTTGCTGATACCAAGGGTTTAAAAAGAGTTATTATTTTCTCTCTTTGCATTAATTTTATTTCTCTTCTTAACTTTATTTTATAGTTATTAAATTTTCAAATGTGTGCTATAAGTACTAATTTCAATTAACAATTTAATTAGCACTTGTGCAATATAAATATATCCTGATTAAGCGTTCGGTAGATAAATATCTCTGGTGCCCTACGTCACAAATTACTACATTTTACAAACTGTTTTGATTAAGTTATGTATAAACACAGGATTCATTTCCAGTACAGAATATATCACCTAAAACTCAATGCTAACAAAAATGGATGTGTTAAACATTAGAGTACAGTAGGTGGCGTTAGTAACATTAGTCTTTGACAAATATTTTTTTAATAAATTAGGAAAAAAGATATCTAAAAATAAAATTAAAGTTAAGTCATTGACAATCTAAAAACAGTTTTTACTTAAATAAAAAATGAAAACTTTTAAAAAAATTAAAAATAGAAATTAGGAAAAAATATATATAAAATTAAAGCTAAGTCATTAATAATTTAAAAACAATGTTTATTTAATTAAAAATTAAGATCTTTAAAAAAAAGAAAAAATAACAAAAATATACACATTTAGTCGATTGATAACTTTGCGGGAACCGCTTAACTATGCAATCTACTAAATTAATACCCCTCCTCTCTCTGTTATTCATTAATAATAAAATGAAGAAAGAAAATATGTGCTTACTCTTTTAAGATATTTTTCATTTTCGTATTTTCTTCCAGGACTGGCAACCCTGCTTTTTGAAGTTTTATAAAGTATTTATGTACTCGGCTTAGTACTTATCGGGCTGTTCTATTGCCTATGGGAAATTAAGAGACGAATTAATAACTGTTAATAAACTGAATAATCTTTCAATATAAATGAATTCGTCAATACAATAATCAAATCAACTAATTTATTAATCTGTCTTAATTATCAATAGATCAACGAAGAAAATAATTAATATTAAATAATTGAACGATTAACGAAAGAAAAGATAAAAAATTTATCAAATTTTGTGTAAATTCATTAAATTACACTATTTAAACCAACTAACAGTCGATTAAGAAACATTGTTTTAAGACAACGAACTAAAACAACATTACAAAAAATTCCTAAAACAACAAATAGCAAATAGATAAACAAGTTATTAAACACCTTAACAAAAAACAATTAAAAAGAAATCAATATGGAATAAAAAGAAAACCAAGTTTGGAAGAATAAAAGATAAGTCTGCAAACCAAGATTATAATCTTGGAAGTTACAGTGATGTAATGGGCGAATGGCACTAAAGAATGGGAGCTCTGAAGATAGGATAAAGATTTAATAGATTTTCCCAGAGGAATTGCCTACGGATTGTTCTGGGTGCTCGGCTGACTGACCGTATTTCAAACAGTAGGCTATGCGAAAAGAGAGATTTATTTGGCGACAAGCTTCTGTGAAAGAATGTTTTCTTTCATCCCGCTTTCTAGTACTATAATGAGAGAAAGGTTGAGATGCCTAGGGCATATTCTGTGGATGAAGGATTCAGATTGCCAAAAATTGTACTTTCCGGCCAAGCGCCTAGGGCTAAACAGAAAACAGGCCGTCCTTGCCTGCAGCGGGATGATGTCACAAAGAAAGATTTAAAGGAAATGGTAACTTCCTTGGAGGGTGTAAAGAGGGAGCCTTTGAATAGATTGGGATGGAGGAGGAACATCAGTGGCTGTGTTAGCCTCAGGCGGCTTGGTGCTGTGGTGAGTTGTTAGTAGTATTACTAATAATTTACGGTTAACTACAAAGATTTCAACCTTTTTCTTGTGCATTGGAGTCTTCTTGGTCCAAGGATGTAAGACTATAAGTTTCAGACAAAAAAATTGGTATTCTTCACACCATGCATTCAGAGTGACACGGTTGTCGGTTTCAAACCTTTCGGGAAAAAACTTTTTGGCGATTGTCAGGCAACGTCGTGGGGTGGAAACAATATCTATTTCATATCACGTGTTCATCACCTCTTGGACCAAGAAATCAAATATAAAAGTTTAAACCGATAAGGGAAAAAGTTGTTCGGAACTGTTTTAGGTCTCATTTTTAAGGAGTTTGCGCCCTAGAACGTTTTTTTTTTGTCATTAAGTTTCACTTGGACTAGGAATTTAAGGTTTTAAGTCTGGAACTGATCAGAGACAAAAATTTTACAGGCTTATTTTGGACTCTCTAACAGCTTTCTCCCACCCAACAAATAATTTTGTTCTTTGACATAAGGGAGGATCTCCGAAAGTTCCATGCCAATCGGGAAACCAGGACCAGCAGGCCTGCCTATTCCACTATAAAACTTTTCTGTAAAAAAATAATAATTTACATATTTTAGGCCCTTCAGTCCTGGCTACTGTATTCCCAAGGGCATTATGGGAACTTTCTATTATTTGAAAAAGATTTATTTCGTAATTGTGATCCGATTCCATGATGGTGTGACTGGAACACATAAGACAAGGCGAGAGAGGGGAGCTGGTTGTCTTCTAATCACTTTTAATCTTTAAAAACGACACTAGAACTTACAACTTCCGACCCAGTGAACCCTTTCCGAAGTTTCTATGACTACACCTTCCATGCTAAGTGACAATGTCCTTTTGTTTGACCAATAAGCCAACAAGAAGAACAAAATTAACAACTCAGAAAAAATTCAAAGAAAGATAAAAATTCATTTAGAAAAAACTATACCCCTAGCAGCAGCGATCTTTTTACATCTTTGATATTCTATTGGCTCTGGCGGGAATTTCTCTAAGAGCTCTTCAAGTAATCTTTGTTCTTCTGGTTTTCAATGCTAGAAAAAAAATGATTACAAAATTCTTTAAAAAATTGCCTATTGTAGAAAATTTCATATTTACGCAGAAAACAAACTATGATTTTTTATTGGCTTACAAAATAGACTTTGTCAAAAGCTCTAAAAATTCTACCTTTTCCTACACAGAACTTGCAAGTGGTAACAACTTTTGACTGAGCCACTATTACATACGCTTCAGAGATAATTCCGCATTTGCTACATATTCAATCCAAATATCCAGTGTTTTGAGAAGGTTTCTTTAAGGCCCGATGTCCAAGACCCTTGACAATCTCTTCAATGTTACGTATCTTTCTTTAGTTAGCGCCCGGGGCAAAATCTTGATTAGTAGCCTTCCCCCTGTCTTCCAAAAAAATTTCGGACCAAATTTTAACAAGTTTTTCATTTATTAGTAAAATTAGTTTCTATTTATTGTCAATAATATATATTTATGATTCAAATTATTTAATAGCTTAATTATTTTAATCTAATCATTTAAATTACTATTATTTCATTATTTTTAAATTTATTGTATTAATGTATTATATATTTATTAACTATTACTATTTTTATTACTATTATAAATTCACTTATTAACTGCACCCTCTACTTTATTTTAACAAAAATAAAATTTCAAAAAGTACAAAATTATAATAGCTGTTAAATTTTTATCTTTCCTTTGATAAGCACTTGGACAAATTCGTGAGTCTTTCTGTTGGTTTGTAAAAGAGAATGCGACGAATATTTTAAATGGAATTTAAATGAAAGCCGATACAAAATGTCTCCTAAATTAGCAATAAACTTCAAAACTCATTTCACGATTGCTTTCGAAAATGCTACATTCGATATTCTTGTAAAGAGAATCAAAAGATAGAACAAAACATATTCTTTACAGAAAGTTAATTTTAATTTTATAATAACTGTTTAATAAGTAGTCCTTTATAATATTACTAATAGCAGCTATCCGAACTGGAAAACGGTCATCGAAGAACCGAATAACTGCAAAATTATAGAGCATCTTTATGCGGGATTCACACACCGTCAATAAAGTTTTTCATGAAAGTGCGAATCATAGAGTTTATGTCACTCTCATAAGGATTTCACATTTTTACTTTACATAATAATAATAGATGGCAATAAGCTTACCTGAGCTATGAATGTCAGGTGATTGATTTTTTCAAACCATAATTTCGACAGGACTTGTGCCTGTCACCATAAGGTTGTACAAGTGTCTTATATAACTTATAAGATGTATAAGAGTCAGATTGGGCTCAATGAATATATTTGACTCTACAGCAATTTTTTATAGAAAGTAACTGAGATAATCAGAAATGGAGGTGTGAAAACCATCTCTTTAAACATTTTGTTCATTTTAATGATGAATGAATATATATTTTCTGTAAACTTTATTTTTTTACCAAGCAATATATTTAAACAAGTACACACTATTATATATGTGAAAGGTTTATTCCACTAACTTGTGTGTGGTTTATTTCACTAATTTGTGTGTGGCTTATTTGCAATTTTCTACGAATCTTCTGCTATTGGCTAAACTTTGTGGATTTTCTTGAAAAAATTAAATAAAGATCAACTTTTTTTCCGAAAGCAATAAAATCAGCAAAGTTAAGCGAACAAAAGGGTTTATAAAATTTGATGACAGCTTTATTAACTTTATTGGTGCCATAGGAGTTCCGCATTACGCATAGATAAACACAAGGAATTTTCTGCTTGGTTCGGGTAAAAGTGATTTAGCCGCTAGCTAGTAGGTTCGAATCACAGTAGATATATATATATATATATATATATATATATATATATATATATATATATATATATATATATATATATATAATATATATATATATATATATATATATATATATATATATATATATAAGAACCAACAAAGAAGGATTTTTTAGGGGAGAGGGTTGAGTGCAGAAAATAGGGGAGAAGGATGAGTGCAGTGCAGGGGTGAGTGTTGAATGCAAGCGAGTTTTATCTTTCACGGGTTTTTGGTCAATAAAACCATGCATTAAGTATAGCTTATTGCAATCGACTGCAGCAGTTTATATTATTGACAGCTAATGAAAATCATTCTCTGTAAAAAAGTTTGTTATTGACTGTCAGTGACAAAAATCAACTGCAATCGATTAGAATAGGCTATATTGCTTGCGAGAAAATTCTTTGATTTGCTTAAGAAAATTAAAATAGGCATGGGTGCGGAATTAGACTTATGGAATCAGTCTATGGCAGCGTTGATCTTCGTTTCATGAAGACCAGCAAGTGCAATGAAGGTTATCCATCTTGTGCTTTCATACACTCTTGCTGTCTAACCTCTTGAGATTATCCATGTGTCATTTGGAGTCAATACCCATTTTTGTGATTTTTTTATAATATAGTATATATTCTTTAAAATTTCTCATAAACGGAAAAATAATATTTAAATACAACATCCAAGTAAATGACAAAGAACCTCAACAAGAGGTAAGAACCAAGTTACACTGAAAAAATCTTGTCACAAATTTGCTGCTCATGTATTGGGTGACAAAAAGGAATGTTCTTCTAGGTGCATTAAATCCAGCACCAATGACGATCACACAAATCACAGATATAACCATCACAAAATGTCAAGAGTCATCACAGAAATGTCACAGAAACATCAAAGAAATGTCAAGAATCATAGAAATGACCAGAGAATTGAAAAAGAGACTTCCAAAATAAGGGGGGAATACATTACGAAGATGAGATAATTTTCACACAATCTACCGTGTAAGATAACAAGTACTACAGCGACAGCATCTTGGTAAAAAAGGCAGGATCTGAAGCAGAAACCAAGAATACAGTTAACAATACCTTATTCATAAGGTATAATTTTCGCAAAAACTTGTTTTCTCATTACACATTAGCTAATAATATTAGAAATTTCAGGAAACTTCCATGACTTTTGCAAATGACCCATTTCAAATAACAAGAGCTAAGAGCTCATATGGCACTTGTGACGAGGCAAGAAGAGCTAAGAGCCAAGAGATCATATGGTATGAGCTCTAACAAAATTCTATGAATCAATAGATTGATTTAAAAAGGAAAATAAGAGGCTTAATGCCGGTCAGGATTTAAAATAAGAGCTCTGAGTTACGATGTCCTTCTAAACATCAAATTTCATTAAGATCCGATCACCCACTCGTAAGTTATAAATACATAATTTTTCCTCTCCCTTTAGCCCCCCAGACGGTCGATTCTGGAAAACGACTTTATCAAGTCAAATTGTGCAGCTCCCTGACACGCCAACCAATTTTCATCGTCCTAGCACGTCCAGAAGCACCAAACTCGCCAAATCACTGAACCCCTCCCCCCAACTCCCCCAAAGGAACGAATCCAGTACGCTTCTGTCAATCACGTATCAAGGACATTTGTTTATTCTATCCACCCAACTTCATCCCGATTCCTCCACTCCAAGTGTTTTTCCAAGATTTCCCCCTCCAGCTCCCCCAATGTCAAAAGATCTGGTCGGGATTTGAAATAAGAGCTCTGAGACATGAATTCCTTCTAAAAATCAAATTTCATTAAGATCCGATCATCTATTCGTAAGATAAAAGTACCCCAATTTTAACGTTTTCCAAGAATTCCGGTTTCCCCCTCCAACTCCCCCCCAATGTCACAGGATATGGTCGGAATTTAAAATTAGAACTTTAAAGCACAAGATCCTTCTAAAGATCTAGTCACCCTTTCGTAAGTTACAAAAACCTCAATTTTCAAAGTCACCCCCCCCCCTTCCAATTCCACCAAAGAGAGCAGATCCGGTCCGGTTATGTCAGTCACGTATCTTAGACAGGTTTCTATTCTTCCCATCCAGTTTCATCCTGATCTCACCGCTTTAAGTATTTTCTAAGATTTCCGGTCGCCCCCAACCGCCCCCCCCCAATTATACTTGATCCGGTTGAGATTTAAAATAAGAGATCGGAGTTACGAGGTCCTTCTAAATATGAAGCTTCATGAAGATCCGATCACTCCTTCATAAGTTAAAAATACCTCATTTTTTTCTAATTTTTCAGAATTAACCCCTCCCCCAACTACCCCAAAGAGAGCGGATCCGTTCCGGTTATGTCAATCATGTATCTAGGACTCATGAAATAATAGTATTTAAACAATTAAATTAAGATAATTAATATTTATTAAGCTATTAATTAATTATACATAGCCGTTAACAAGTGAAAATAGTTAATAAATATTTAATCATTGATAATATAAATTAAAAATAATGAAATAATAGTATTTAAACAATTAACTAAGCTGTTAATTTATAGTTGAAGCGGTGATTAAGTGTCTGACTGCTGAGCATCTTGCCCTACGAAAATTAGGCTATAAATCTGAAGACAAACTCCCAGAAAAATCCTCAATATAAAATTCAAAGAAAAACTCAAGTCTTTCCACATGAAAGTCAAGAGTAATACTAAAATTCAAAGGACAAGGAGCTAACAGATAGTTGAGGGGGGCTAACGCTCTTCAATCGAAAAGTCAATACAATACATAAAAGCAAATTTAAGAGCAAATCCGATGGTTTTACTTTTGTACTACAACATACCCTTGTATTATTTCTTTTTTACAACTAAAAATAATTATTATTATACCATCTATTATTTACGAGTATTTTCCCAGTGTTCCTATTTGGACTTGTAATAGTAACATTTCCAGATGTTTTTTAAGATTTGTCAAAACTGAATGAACTGTCACGTAGATTTACTGACAGCTTTATTTAAATATTCGGTTTTTCACTGATGAGTCTCTTTATCAAGTGCTTAGTGTTGTAAGTTATCATAGTATTTGACCGCTGTTGATTGAGTGTTTAAAGTTGTCAGTGCGTAAAGTGCGTAATTTTTGTCAGTGTCCTTTTCGTTCTTCATATTGTTTAGCATTTATTTATTTAAAGTTGATTTAACAATAAACTAGTTCATTCAAGTGTTTTTAAAGGCAATTGGTAAACAAACTCTTGCAATTACTAAATGGCAATTTTTTAAATTTTTACAGGCTTTCAATGAAATACTGGTTATACTTTAGTGTAAACAGAGGGAGAGTATAAAAGTTGTGTTAATGTAATGTAACGTGTGCATGTAAGTTACATGTACTGTAAGTTCTCATAGTATTTGACCGTTGTTGATTGAGTGTTTATAATTTTCAGAATTTGTGTTTAATTTTGTCTGTTTCCTTTTGTTTTTTTTTGTTTTGTTTACACTCCTCTTCGTGCACCTTTGCTATGTATAAAGGTTAACTATAAATTATTTTTATTTATATAATTATAGCTTGACTTGGACATTTTCCATCAGTGCTTTAAAAATAAATATTATTCTAGAAGAGCATTATGATAAATGATACTTTTTTTCTTTCTTTTTTTTTTGCAGTACCTTTAGAATGAACCACTTGTTTATTTAAATTTGATTTGAACAATGACTTAAATAATTCAAGTGTTTTTAAAGGCAACTGGTAAATAAACTCTTGCAATTTTCAAATGGCAATTTTTTTTACATTTTTACAGGCTTTCAAATAAAAACTGGTTATACTTTAGTATAAACGGATGAAGAGCTGGGGGAAAAATAGTCTCAATCATGTTCAGGGTAATTTCTGTTTGTTTTGAATTTGAATCCTGCTATTTACTTCATTAAAAAGAGCTATGATTTTAATTTAAACAAAACTGAAATAAACAAAATAGACAGAATTAGAAGAAAAACTACGAAAAACCATTACCTGATTATAGGAGGTAGGCGTAGATTCATCAGAAATTCTATTTGATGATGGAAACAGACAGAAGAGAAAAAGACAGATAGAAATAGAAATAAACCGAAATAGACAGAGTCTGATGACAATTATGAAACTTGATACAACAATTATATTACATGATTGAATGTGAAAGGCTTAGATTCATTAAAAATTCTATTTGATAATGGAAACAGACAGAAGAAAAAAATATCAATAGAAATAGAAATAAATCGAAATAGACAGAGTCTGATGACAATTATGTAACGTGACACAGCAATTATATTACATGAGTAAAGGTGACAGACTTATATTCATGAAAATCCTGTTTGATGATAGAGAGAGACAGAATAGAAATAGAAAAATAGAAATCAATCAAAATAGAGAGAAGGCAAACTATCGAAAATTGCTTTCTTATCAAAAGTAATTGGCTTATATTCATCCAAAATTCTACTTGAATGGGGAGCTAGAAAGAATATAAAAAGACGGTACAGACAGACAGAAATATATCAAAATAGACAGAATGTGATAACACACTAAGAAAAAGTAATACCTGATTGAAGGTGACAGGCTTAGATTCATCAAAAATTCTGCCTCTGACAACCATCTTTCCAGTGATGATCTTAATTTGAGTATCATTTTGGCTATTCTGACTGAAGGTTGGTTTTGCCTTCAATATAAATTCAGGGACATTAACACCATACTTAAACCAGTCAACAACGGGAAGCTCTGTGATCTCCACCCGTGGTGGTGAGAAAAATTCTCCCTTTTTCAATAAGTCAACTTGCTCCAGAGGATTCTTTTGAGAATTTTCAAGCAATTCTGATAGTTTTTCCAAGGTAGATACAACTAAATTTCTTTGTCCCTCTAAAATGGATAATGTCCTTAAGAGTTTGTAATAGTCTGTATAGTTTTTTAGAGCCACATTTTCAGTTTCGAATAAATACTCAGTCAAATTATCAAAGGTTGGAACCATAGATGTTGGGCTAGGAATGTATGAATATTCAATATTAGCACATTCTGGGTCAAGTACCTGTTCAACTTCTTCTACAACTAGCTTTTTTTCGAGAACTTTCATTTTAGTTAGACCTGAAAAAGAGAACAAGAGCTAAGAGCTCATATGGCACTTGTGACGAGGCATGAAGAGCTAAGAGCCAAGAGATCATATGGTACAAGCTCTAACAAAATTCTATGAATCAATAGATTGATTTACCAGGAAAATAAGAGGCTTAATGCCGGTCAGGATTTAAAATGAGAGCTCTGAGTCATGATGTCCTTCTAAATATCAAAATTCATTAAGATCCGATCAACCACTCGTATGTTATAAATACCTAATTTTTTCTAATTTTTCCTCTCCCTTTAGCCCCCCAGATGGTAAAATCTGGGAAAACAACTTTATCAAGTCAATTTGTGCAGCTCCCAGACACGCCTACAAATTTTCATCCTCATAGCACGTCCAGAAGCACCAAACTCGCCAAATCACTAAACCCCTCCCCCAAACTCCCCCAAAGAGAGCGAATCCAGTACAGTTCCGTCAATCACGTATCGAGTACATTTGCCTATTCTATCCACCAAGCTTCATCCCGATTCCTCCGCTCAAAGTGTTTTCCAAGATTTCCCCCTCCAACTCCCCCAAATGTCAAAAGATCTGGTCGGGATTTGAAATAAAAGCTCTGAGACAAGAATTCCTTCGAAATATCAACTTTCATTAAGATCCGATCACCTATTCGTAAGATAAAAATACCCCAATTTTCACATTTTCCAAGATTTCCAGTTTCCCCTCCAGTCCCCACCAATGTCAGAGGATCTGGTCGGAATTTAAAATTAGAGCTTTAAAGCACAAGATCCTTCTAAATGTCAAATTTAATTAAGATCTGGTCACCCTTTCGTAAGTTACAAATACCTCTATTTTCAAAATTATCCCCCCCCCCAACTCCACCAAAGAGAGCAGATCCGGTCCGGTTATGTCAGTTACGTATCTTAGACAGGTTTTTATTCTTCCCAACCAGTTTCATCCTGATCTCACCGCTTTAAGTATTTTCAAAGATTTCCGGTACCCCCTACTGCCCCCCCCCCATTACGCTGGATCTGGTTGAGATTTAAAATAAGAGATCTGAGTTACGAGGTCCTTCTAAATATGAAATTTCATTAAGATCCGATAACTCCTTCGTACGTTGAAAATACGTCATTTTTTCTAATTTCTCAGAAATAACCCCCCCCCCCAATAGAGCGGATCCATTCCAGTCATATAAATCACGTATCTAAGACTTCTACTTATCTTTCCCACCAAGTTTCATCCCGGTCCCTCCAATCTAAACGTTTTCCATCATTTTAGGTCCCCCCCCAAACTTCCCCAAATGTCACCAGATCTGATCGCAACTTAAAATAAGAGCTTTGAGACACGATATCCTTGTAAATATCAAATTTCATTGAGATCCGATCACCCGTTCGTAAGTTAAAAATACCTCATTTTTTTCTAATTTTTCATAATTAATCCCTCCCCAACTACCCCAAAGGGAGCGAATCCGTTCCGGTTATGTCAATCATGTATCTAGGACTTGTGTTTATTTTCCCCACCAGGTTTCACCCCGATCCCTCCACTCTAAGTGTTTTCCAAGCTTTAGGTTCCCCCCCCCAACCCCCCCCCCCCCCAACCCCCCCCCCCCCAATGTCACCAAATCCGGTCAGGATTTAAAACAAGAGCTCTGATCCGTTCCGGTTATGTCAATCATGTATCTAGGACTTGTGATTATTTTTTCCATCAAGTTTCATCCCGATCCTTCCACTCTCGAATGTTTTCCTAGTTTTAAGTTTCCCCTAAAGCTCCCCCCCCCCAATGTCACCAGATCTGGTCGGGATTTAAAATGAAATCTCTGAGACACGATATCCTTTTAAATATCAAATTTCATTGAGATCCGATCACCCATTTGTAAGTTAAAAATGCCTCATTGCAAATGGTAAAGAATGTGATTAAAGGCTCTTTTCCTATTTCAAAAGTTTTAGTTTTCGAGGGTAATAGCTATGTCTGTGGACAAAAAGAAGATATCAGACTGTTTTATGATTGCACATGGTAAAGAATGTGATTAAAGGATCTTTTCCTATTTCAAAAGTTTTAGTTTTCGAGGGTAATAGCTATGTCTGTGGAAAAAATGAAGATATTAGACTATTTTATGATTGCACATGGTAAAGAATGTGATTAAAGGCTCTTTTTTTGCTATTTCAAAAGTTTTAGTTTTCGGGGGTAATAGCTACATCCTTGGAAAAAAATGAAGATATTAGACTATTTTATGATTCACATGGTAAAGAATGTGATTAAAGGCTCTTTTCCTATTTCAAAAGTTTTAGTTTTCGAGGGTAATAGCTACGTCCGTGGAAAAAATGAAGACATTAGACTAATTTATGATTGCACACGGTAAGGAATGTGATTAAAGGCTCTTTTCCTATTTCAAAAGTTTTAGTTTTCGGGGGTAATAGCTACGTCCGTGGAAAAAATGAAGATATTAAACTATTTCATGATTGCACATGGTAAAGAATGTGATTAAAGGCTCTTTTCCTATTTCAAAAGTTTTAGTTTTCGGGGGTAATAGCTACGTCCTTGGAAAAAAAATGAAGATATTAGACTATTTTATGATTGCACATGGTAAAGAATGTGATTAAAGGCTCTTTTCCTATTTCAAAAGTTTTAGTTTTCGGGGGTAATAGCTACGTCCTTGGAAAAAATGAAGATATTAGACTATTTTATGATTACACATGGTAAAGAATGTGATTAAAGGCTCTTTTTTTGCTATTTCAAAAATTTTAGTTTTCGGGGTTAATAGCTACGTCCTTGGAAAAAAATGAAGATATTAGACTATTTTATGGTTGCACATGGTAAAGAATGGGAATAAAGGCTCTTTTTCTATTTCAAAAGTTTTAGTTTTCGGGGGTAATAGCTACGTCCGTGGAAAAAAAATTAAGATTTTAGACTATTTTATGATTGCGCATGGTAAAGAATGTGATTAAAGGCTCTTTTCCTGTTTCAAAAGTTTTAGTTTTCAAGGGTAATAGCTATGTCTATGGAAAAAAATGAAGATATTAGACTATTTTATGATTGCACAAGGTAAAGAATGTGATTAAAGGCTCTTTTCCTATTTCAAAAGTTTTAGTTTTCGAGGGTAATAGCCACGTCCTTGGAAAAAAATGAAGATATTAGACTATTTTTTGATTGCACACGGTAAAGAATGTGATTAAAGGCTCTTTTTTTGCTATTTCAAAAATTTTAGTTTTCGGGGTTAATAGCTACGTCCTTGGGAAAAAATGAAGATATTAGACTATTTTATGGTTGCACATGGTAAAGAATGGGAATAAAGGCTCTTTTCCTATTTCAAAAGTTTTAGTTTTCGTTGGTAATAGCTACGTCTGTGGAAAAAATGAAGATATTAGACTATTTTATGATTGCGCGTGGTAAAGAATGTGATTAAAGGCTCTTTTCCTATTTCAAAAGTTTTAGTTTTCGGGGGTAATAGCTACATCCGTGGAAAAAATGAAGATATTAGACTATTTTATGATTTCATATGGTAAAGAATGTGATTAAAGGCTCTTTTTCTATTTCAAAAGTTTTAGTTTTCGGGGGTAATATCTTCGTCTGTGGAAAAAATGAAGATGTTAAACTATTTCATGATTGCACATGGTAAAGAATGTGATTAAAGGCTCTTTTTCTATTTCAAAAGTTTTAGTTTTCGGGGATAATAGCTATGTCTGTGGAAAAAATGAAGATATTAGACTATTTTATGATTGCACATGGTAAAGAATGTGATTAAAGGCTCTTTTCCTATTTCAAAAGTTTTAGTTTTCAGGGGTAATAGCTACGTCTTTGGAAAAAATGAAGATATTAGACTATTTTATGATTGCGCATGGTAAAGAATGTGATTAAAGGCTCTTTTCCTATTTCAAAAGTTTTAGTTTTCGGGGGTAATAGCTACGTCTGTGGAAAAAATGAAGATATTAGACTATTTTATGATTGCACGTGGTAAAGAATGTGATTAAAGGCTCTTTTCCTATTTAAAAAGTTTTAGTTTTCGAGGGTAATAGCCACGTCCTTGGAAAAAATGAAGATATTAGACTATTTTTTGATTGCACACGGTAAAGAATGTGATTAAAGGCTCTTTTTCTATTTCAAAAGTTTTAGTTGTCGGGGGTAATAGCTACGTCCGTGGAAAAAAATGAAGTTATTAGACTATTTTATGATTGCACATGGTAAAGAATGTGATTAAAGGCTCTTTTCCTATTTCATGAGCTTTAGTTTTCGGGGGTAATAGCTACGTCCGTGGAAAAAATGAAGATATTAAACTATTTCATGATTGCACATGGTAAAGAATGGGATTAAAGGCTCTTTTCCTATTTCAAAAGTTTTAGTTTTCGGGGGTAATAGCTACGTCTGTGGAAAAAATGAAGATATTAGACTATTTTTTGATTGCACATGGTAAAGAATGTGATTAAAGGCTCTTTTCCTATTTCAAAAGTTTTAGTTTTCGTTGGTAATAGCTACGTCTGTGGAAAAAATGAAGATATTAGATTATTTTATGATTGCGCATGGTAAAGAATGTGATTAAAGGCTCTTTTCCTATTTCAAAAGTTTTAGTTTTCGGGGGTAATAGCTACGTCCGTGGAAAAAATGAAGATATTAGACTATTTTATGATTTCATATGGTAAAGAATGTGATTAAAGGCTCTTTTTCTATTTCAAAAGTTTTAGTTTTCGGGGGTAATATCTTCGTCTGTGGAAAAAATGAAGATGTTAAACTATTTCATGATTGCACATGGTAAAGAATGTGATTAAAGGCTCTTTTTCTATTTCAAAAGTTTTAGTTTTCGGGGATAATAGCTATGTCTGTGGAAAAAATGAAGATATTAGACTATTTTATGATTGCACATGGTAAAGAATGTGATTAAAGGCTCTTTTCCTATTTCAAAAGTTTTAGTTTTCAGGGGTAATAGCTACGTCTTTGGAAAAAATGAAGATATTAGACTATTTTATGATTGATCATGGTAAAGAATGTGATTAAATGCTCTTTTCCTATTTCAAAAGTTTTAGTTATCGGGGGTAATAGCTACGTCTGTGGAAAAAATGAAGATATTAGACTATTTTATGATTGCACATGGTAAAGAATGTGATTAAAGGCTCTTTTCCTATTTCAAAAGTTTTAGTTTTCGAGGGTAATAGCCATATCCTTGGAAAAAAATGAAGATATTAGACTATTTTATGATGGCACATGGTAAAGAATATGATTAAAGGCTCTTTTCCTATTTCAAAGTTTTAGTTTTCGGGGGTAATAGCTACGTCCTTGGAAAAAAAAATGAAGATATTAGACTATTTTATGATTGCACACGGTAAAGAATGTCATTAAAGGCTCTTTTTCTATTTCAAAAGTTTTAGTTTTCGGGGGTAATAGCTACGTCCGTGGAAAAAAATGAAGATATTAGACTATTTTATGATTGCACATGGTAAAGAATGTGATTAAAGGCTCTTTTCCTATTTCAAAAGTTTTAGTTTTCGGGGGTAATAGCTACGTCCGTGGAAAAAATGAAGATATTTAACTATTTCATGGTTGCACATGGTAAAGAATGTGATTAAAGGCGCTTTTCCTATTTCAAACGTTTTACTTTTCGGGGTTAATAGCTACGTCCTTGGAAAAAAATGAAGATATTAGACTATTTTATGATTGCACATGGTAAAGAATGTGATTAAAGGCTCTTTTCCTATTTCAAAAGTTTTAGTTTTTGGGGGTAATAGCTACGTCCTTGGAAAAAAATGAAGATATTAGACTATTTTATGATTGCACATGGTAAAGAATGTGAATAAAGGCTCTTTTTCTATTTCAAAAGTTTTAGTTTTCGGGGGTAATAGCTACGTCCGTGGAAAAAAAATGAAGATTTTAGACTATTTTATGATTGCACATGGTAAAGGATGTGATTAAAGGCTCTTTTCCTATTTCATGAGCTTTAGTTTTCGGGGGTAATAGCTACGTCCGTGGAAAAAATGAAGATATTAAACTATTTCATGATTGCACATGGTAAAGAATGGGATTAAAGGCTCTTTTCCTATTTCAAAAGTTTTAGTTTTCGGGGGTAATAGCTACGTCTGTGGAAAAAATGAAGATATTAGACTATTTTTTGATTGCACATGGTAAAGAATGTGATTAAAGGCTCTTTTCCTATTTCAAAAGTTTTAGTTTTCGTTGGTAATAGCTACGTCTGTGGAAAAAATGAAGATATTAGATTATTTTATGATTGCGCATGGTAAAGAATGTGATTAAAGGCTCTTTTCCTATTTCAAAAGTTTTAGTTTTCGGGGGTAATAGCTACGTCCGTGGAAAAAATGAAGATATTAGACTATTTTATGATTTCACATGGTAAAGAATGTGATTAAAGGCTCTTTTTCTATTTCAAAAGTTTTAGTTTTCGGGGGTAATATCTTCGTCTGTGGAAAAAATGAAGATGTTAAACTATTTCATGATTGCACATGGTAAAGAATGTGATTAAAGGCTCTTTTTCTATTTCAAAAGTTTTAGTTTTCGGGGATAATAGCTATGTCTGTGGAAAAAATGAAGATATTAGACTATTTTATGATTGCACATGGTAAAGAATGTGATTAAAGGCTCTTTTCCTATTTCAAAAGTTTTAGTTTTCAGGGGTAATAGCTACGTCTTTGGAAAAAATGAAGATATTAGACTATTTTATGATTGATCATGGTAAAGAATGTGATTAAATGCTCTTTACCTATTTCAAAAGTTTTAGTTTTCGGGGGTAATAGCTACGTCCGTGGAAAAAATGAAGATATTAAACTATTTCATGATTGCACATGGTAAAGAATGTGATTAAAGGCTCTTTTCCTATTTCAAAAGTTTTAGTTTTCGGGGGTAATAGCTACGTCCTTGGAAAAAAAATGAAGATATTAGACTATTTTATGATTGCACATGGTAAAGAATGTGATTAAAGGCTCTTTTCCTATTTCAAAAGTTTTAGTTTTCGGGGGTAATAGCTACGTCCTTGGAAAAAATGAAGATATTAGACTATTTTATGATTACACATGGTAAAAAATGTGATTAAAGGCTCTTTTTTTGCTATTTCAAAAATTTTAGTTTTCGGGGTTAATAGCTACGTCCTTGGAAAAAAATGAAGATATTAGACTATTTTATGGTTGCACATGGTAAAGAATGGGAATAAAGGCTCTTTTTCTATTTCAAAAGTTTTAGTTTTCGGGGGTAATAGCTACGTCCGTGGAAAAAAAATTAAGATTTTAGACTATTTTATGATTGCGCATGGTAAAGAATGTGATTAAAGGCTCTTTTCCTGTTTCAAAAGTTTTAGTTTTCAAGGGTAATAGCTATGTCTATGGAAAAAAATGAAGATATTAGACTATTTTATGATTGCACAAGGTAAAGAATGTGATTAAAGGCTCTTTTCCTATTTCAAAAGTTTAGTTTTCGAGGGTAATAGCCACGTCCTTGGAAAAAAATGAAGATATTAGACTATTTTTTGATTGCACACGGTAAAGAATGTGATTAAAGGCTCTTTTTTTGCTATTTCAAAAATTTTAGTTTTCGGGGTTAATAGCTACGTCCTTGGGAAAAAATGAAGATATTAGACTATTTTATGGTTGCACATGGTAAAGAATGGGAATAAAGGCTCTTTTCCTATTTCAAAAGTTTTAGTTTTCGTTGGTAATAGCTACGTCTGTGGAAAAAATGAAGATATTAGACTATTTTATGATTGCGCGTGGTAAAGAATGTGATTAAAGGCTCTTTTCCTATTTCAAAAGTTTTAGTTTTCGGGGGTAATAGCTACATCCGTGGAAAAAATGAAGATATTAGACTATTTTATGATTTCATATGGTAAAGAATGTGATTAAAGGCTCTTTTTCTATTTCAAAAGTTTTAGTTTTCGGGGGTAATATCTTCGTCTGTGGAAAAAATGAAGATGTTAAACTATTTCATGATTGCACATGGTAAAGAATGTGATTAAAGGCTCTTTTTCTATTTCAAAAGTTTTAGTTTTCGGGGATAATAGCTATGTCTGTGGAAAAAATGAAGATATTAGACTATTTTATGATTGCACATGGTAAAGAATGTGATTAAAGGCTCTTTTCCTATTTCAAAAGTTTTAGTTTTCAGGGGTAATAGCTACGTCTTTGGAAAAAATGAAGATATTAGACTATTTTATGATTGCGCATGGTAAAGAATGTGATTAAAGGCTCTTTTCCTATTTCAAAAGTTTTAGTTTTCGGGGGTAATAGCTACGTCTGTGGAAAAAATGAAGATATTAGACTATTTTATGATTGCACGTGGTAAAGAATGTGATTAAAGGCTCTTTTCCTATTTAAAAAGTTTTAGTTTTCGAGGGTAATAGCCACGTCCTTGGAAAAAATGAAGATATTAGACTATTTTTTGATTGCACACGGTAAAGAATGTGATTAAAGGCTCTTTTTCTATTTCAAAAGTTTTAGTTGTCGGGGGTAATAGCTACGTCCGTGGAAAAAAATGAAGTTATTAGACTATTTTATGATTGCACATGGTAAAGAATGTGATTAAAGGCTCTTTTCCTATTTCATGAGCTTTAGTTTTCGGGGGTAATAGCTACATCCGTGGAAAAAATGAAGATATTAAACTATTTCATGATTGCACATGGTAAAGAATGGGATTAAAGGCTCTTTTCCTATTTCAAAAGTTTTAGTTTTCGGGGGTAATAGCTACGTCTGTGGAAAAAATGAAGATATTAGACTATTTTTTGATTGCACATGGTAAAGAATGTGATTAAAGGCTCTTTTCCTATTTCAAAAGTTTTAGTTTTCGTTGGTAATAGCTACGTCTGTGGAAAAAATGAAGATATTAGATTATTTTATGATTGCGCATGGTAAAGAATGTGATTAAAGGCTCTTTTCCTATTTCAAAAGTTTTAGTTTTCGGGGGTAATAGCTACGTCCGTGGAAAAAATGAAGATATTAGACTATTTTATGATTTCATATGGTAAAGAATGTGATTAAAGGCTCTTTTTCTATTTCAAAAGTTTTAGTTTTCGGGGGTAATATCTTCGTCTGTGGAAAAAATGAAGATGTTAAACTATTTCATGATTGCACATGGTAAAGAATGTGATTAAAGGCTCTTTTTCTATTTCAAAAGTTTTAGTTTTCGGGGATAATAGCTATGTCTGTGGAAAAAATGAAGATATTAGACTATTTTATGATTGCACATGGTAAAGAATGTGATTAAAGGCTCTTTTCCTATTTCAAAAGTTTTAGTTTTCAGGGGTAATAGCTACGTCTTTGGAAAAAATGAAGATATTAGACTATTTTATGATTGATCATGGTAAAGAATGTGATTAAATGCTCTTTTCCTATTTCAAAAGTTTTAGTTATCGGGGGTAATAGCTACGTCTGTGGAAAAAATGAAGATATTAGACTATTTTATGATTGCACATGGTAAAGAATGTGATTAAAGGCTCTTTTCCTATTTCAAAAGTTTTAGTTTTCGAGGGTAATAGCCATATCCTTGGAAAAAAATGAAGATATTAGACTATTTTATGATGGCACATGGTAAAGAATATGATTAAAGGCTCTTTTCCTATTTCAAAAGTTTTAGTTTTCGGGGGTAATAGCTACGTCCTTGGAAAAAAATGAAGATATTAGACTATTTTATGATTGCACACGGTAAAGAATGTCATTAAAGGCTCTTTTTCTATTTCAAAAGTTTTAGTTTTCGGGGGTAATAGCTACGTCCGTGGAAAAAAATGAAGATATTAGACTATTTTATGATTGCACATGGTAAAGAATGTGATTAAAGGCTCTTTTCCTATTTCAAAAGTTTTAGTTTTCGGGGGTAATAGCTACGTCCGTGGAAAAAATGAAGATATTTAACTATTTCATGGTTGCACATGGTAAAGAATGTGATTAAAGGCGCTTTTCCTATTTCAAACGTTTTACTTTTCGGGGTTAATAGCTACGTCCTTGGAAAAAAATGAAGATATTAGACTATTTTATGATTGCACATGGTAAAGAATGTGATTAAAGGCTCTTTTCCTATTTCAAAAGTTTTAGTTTTTGGGGGTAATAGCTACGTCCTTGGAAAAAAATGAAGATATTAGACTATTTTATGATTGCACATGGTAAAGAATGTGAATAAAGGCTCTTTTTCTATTTCAAAAGTTTTAGTTTTCGGGGGTAATAGCTACGTCCGTGGAAAAAAAATGAAGATTTTAGACTATTTTATGATTGCACATGGTAAAGGATGTGATTAAAGGCTCTTTTCCTATTTCAAAAGTTTTAGTTTTCGGGGGTAATAGCTACGTCCGTGGAAAAAAATGAAGATATTAGACTATTCTATGATTGCACATGGTAAAGAATGTGATTAAAGGCTCTTTTTCTATTTCAAAAGTTTTAGTTTTCGGGGGTAATATCTTCGTCCGTGGAAAAAATGAAGATGTTAAACTATTTCATGATTGCACATGGTAAAGAATGTGATTAAAGGCTCTTTTTCTATTTCAAAAGTTTTAGTTTTCGGGGATAATAGCTATGTCTGTGGTAAAAATGAAGATATTAGACTATTTTATGATTGCTCATGGTAAAGAATGTGATTAAAGGCTCTTTTCCTATTTCAAAAGTTTTAGTTTTCAGGGGTAATAGCTAAGTCTTTGGAAAAAATGAAGATATTAGACTATTTTATGATTGCGCATTGTAAAGAATGTGATTAAAGGCTCTTTTCCTATTTCAAAAGTTTTAGTTTTCGGGGTAATAGCTACGTCTTTGGAAAAAATGAAGATATTAGACTATTTTATGATTGCACATGGTAAAGAATGTGATTAAAGGCTCTTTTCCTATTTCAAAAGTTTTAGTTTTCGAGGGTAATAGCCATATCCTTGGAAAAAAATGAAGATATTAGACTAT
This sequence comes from Artemia franciscana, assembly GCF_032884065.1. NCBI lineage: Eukaryota > Metazoa > Arthropoda > Branchiopoda > Anostraca > Artemiidae > Artemia > Artemia franciscana. The sequence continues at coordinate 28,469,707 of NC_088878.1, read as the reverse complement.
TTTATGATTGCACATGGTAAAGAATATGATTAAAGGCTCTTTTCCTATTTCAAAAGTTTTAGTTTTCGGGGGTAATAGCTACGTCTTTGGAAAAAAAATGAAGATATTAGACTATTTTATGATTGTACACGGTAAAGAATGTCATTAAAGGCTCTTTTTCTATTTCAAAAGTTTTAGTTTTCGGGGGCAATAGCTACGTCCGTGGAAAAAAATGAAGATATTAGACTATTTTATGATTGCACATGGTAAAGAATGTGATTAAAGGCTCTTTTCCTATTTCAAAAGTTTTAGTTTTCGGGGGTATTAGCTAATTCCGTGGAAAAAATGAAGATATTAAACTATTTCATGGTTGCACATGGTAAAGAATGTGATTAAAGGCGCTTTTCCTATTTCAAAAGTTTTACTTTTCGGGGTTAATAGCTACGTCCTTGGAAAAAAATGAAGATATTAGACTATTTTATGATTGCACATGATAAAGAATGTGAATAAAGGCTCTTTTTCTATTTCAAAAGTTTTAGTTTTTGGGGGTAATAGCTACGTCCGTGGAAAAAAAATGAAGATTTTAGACTATTTTACGATTGCACATGGTAAAGGATGTGAGTAAAGGCTCTTTTCCTATTTCAAAAGTTTTAGTTTTCGGGGGTAATAGCTACGTCCGTGGAAGAAAATGAAGATATTAGACTATTCTATAATTGCACATGGTAAAGAATGTGATTAAAGGCTCTTTTCCTATTTCAAAAGTTGTAGTTTTAGGGGGTAATAGCTACGTCCTTGGAAAAAAAATGAAGATATTAGACTAGTTTATGATTGCACAGGTTAAAGAATGTGATTAAAGGCTCTTTTCCTATTTCAAAAGTTTTACTTTTCGGGGTTAATAGCTACGTCCTTGGAAAACAATGAAGATATTAGACTATTTTATAATTGCACATGGTAAAGAATGTGATTAAAGGCTCTTTTCCTATTTCAAAAATTTTAGTTTTCGGGGCAAATAGCTACGTCCTTGGAAAAAAAATGAAGATATTCGACTATTTTATGATTGCACACGGTAAAGAATGTCATTAAAGGCTCTTTTTTTATTTCAAAAGTTTTAGTTTTTGGGGTTAATAGCTACGTCCGTTGAAAAAAATGAAGATATTAGACTATTTTATGATTGCACATGGTAAAGAATGTGAATAAAGGCTCTTTTTCTATTTCAAAAGTTTTAGTTTTCGGGGGTAATAGCTACGTCCGTGGAAAAAAAATGAAGATTTTAGACTATTTTATGATTGCACATGGTAAAGGATGTGATTAAAGGCTCTTTTCCTATTTCAAAAGTTTTAGTTTTCGGGGGTAATAGCTACGTCCGTGGAAAAAAATGAAGATTAGACTATTCTATGATTGCACATGGTAAAGAATGTGATTAAAGGCTCTTTTTCTATTTCAAAAGTTTTAGTTTTCGGGGGTAATATCTTCGTCCGTGGAAAAAATGAAGATGTTAAACTATTTCATGATTGCACATGGTAAAGAATGTGATTAAAGGCTCTTTTTCTATTTCAAAAGTTTTAGTTTTCGGGGATAATAGCTATGTCTGTGGAAAAAATGAAGATATTAGACTATTTTATGATTGCTCATGGTAAAGAATGTGATTAAAGGCTCTTTTCCTATTTCAAAAGTTTTAGTTTTCAGGGGTAATAGCTAAGTCTTTGGAAAAAATGAAGATATTAGACTATTTTATGATTGCGCATTGTAAAGAATGTGATTAAAGGCTCTTTTCCTATTTCAAAAGTTTTAGTTTTCGGGGTAATAGCTACGTCTGTGGAAAAAATGAAGATATTAGACTATTTTATGATTGCACATGGTAAAGAATGTGATTAAAGGCTCTTTTCCTATTTCAAAAGTTTTAGTTTTCGAGGGTAATAGCCATATCCTTGGAAAAAAATGAAGATATTAGACTATTTTATGATTGCACATGGTAAAGAATATGATTAAAGGCTCTTTTCCTATTTCAAAAGTTTTAGTTTTCGGGGGTAATAGCTACGTCTTTGGAAAAAAAATGAAGATATTAGACTATTTTATGATTGTACACGGTAAAGAATGTCATTAAAGGCTCTTTTTCTATTTCAAAAGTTTTAGTTTTCGGGGGCAATAGCTACGTCCGTGGAAAAAATGAAGATATTAGACTATTTTATGATTGCACATGGTAAAGAATGTGATTAAAGGCTCTTTTCCTATTTCAAAAGTTTTAGTTTTTGGGGGTATTAGCTAAGTCCGTGGAAAAAAAGAAGATATTAAACTATTTCATGGTTGCACATGGTAAAGAATGTGATTAAAGGCGCTTTTCCTATTTCAAAAGTTTTACTTTTCGGGGTTAATAGCTACGTCCTTGGAAAAAAATGAAGATATTAGACTATTTTATGATTGCACATGATAAAGAATGTGAATAAAGGCTCTTTTTCTATTTCAAAAGTTTTAGTTTTTGGGGGTAATAGCTACGTCCGGGGAAAAAAAATGAAGATTTTAGACTATTTTACGATTGCACATGGTAAAGGATGTGAGTAAAGGCTCTTTTCCTATTTCAAAAGTTTTAGTTTTCGGGGGTAATAGCTACGTCCGTGGAAGAAAATGAAGATATTAGACTATTCTATAATTGCACATGGTAAAGAATGTGATTAAAGGCTCTTTTCCTATTTCAAAAGTTGTAGTTTTCGGGGGTAATAGCTACGTCCTTGGAAAAAAAATGAAGATATTAGACTATTTTATGATTGCACAGGTTAAAGAATGTGATTAAAGGCTCTTTTCCTATTTCAAAAGTTTTACTTTTCGGGGTTAATAGCTACGTCCTTGGAAAACAATGAAGATATTAGACTATTTTATAATTGCACATGGTAAAGAATGTGATTAAAGGCTCTTTTCCTATTTCAAAAATTTTAGTTTTCGGGGCAAATAGCTACGTCCTTGGAAAAAAAATGAAGATATTCGACTATTTTATGATTGCACACGGTAAAGAATGTCATTAAAGGCTCTTTTTTTATTTCAAAAGTTTTAGTTTTTGGGTTA
>NC_088878.1:28452025-28466571 GCF_032884065.1 Artemia franciscana | reverse complement strand
ATTGGTAAAGGATGTGATTAAAGGCTCTTTTCCTTTGTCAGAAGTTTTAGTTTTCGAGGTTAATAGCTACGTATGTTGAAAAAATGAAGATATTAGACAATTTTATGATTGCAAATGGTAAAGAATGTGATTAAACGCTCTTTTCCTATTTCAAAAGTTTTAGTTTTCGGGGTAATAGCTTTGTCTGTGGAAAAAATGAAGATAATAGACAATTTTATGATTGCACATGGTAAAGAATGTGATTAAAGGCTCTTTTCCCATGTCAAAAGTTTTAGTTTTCGAGGGTAATAGCTACGTATGTTGAAAAAATGAAGATATTAGACTATTTTATGATTGCAAATGGTAAAGAATGTGATTAAAGGCTCTTTTCCTTTGTCAGAAGTTTTAGTTTTCGAGGGTAATAGCTACGTATGTTGAAAAAATGAAGATATTAGACAATTTTATGATTGCAAATGGTAAAGAATGTGATTAAACGCTCTTTTCTTATTTCAAAAGTTTTAGTTTTCGAGGGTAATAGCTTTGTCTGTGGAAAAATGAAGATAATAGACAATTTTATGATTGCACATGGTAAAGAATGTGATTAAAGGCTCTTTTCCCATGTCAAAAGTTTTAGTTTTCGAGGGTAATAGCTACGTTTGTTGAAAAAATGAAGATATTAGACTATTTTATGATTGGAAATGGTAAAGAATGTGATTAATGGCTCTTTTCCTATGTCAAAAGTTTTAGTTTTCGAGGGTAATAGCTACGTATGTTGAAAAAATGAAGATATTAGACTATTTTATGATTGCAAATGGTAAAGAATGTGATCAAAGGCTTTTTTCCTATTTCAAAAGTTTTAGTTTTCGAGGGTAATAGCTATGTCTGTTGACAAAATGAAGATATTAGACTATTTTATGATTGCAAATTGTAAAGAATGTGATTAAAGGCTCTTTTCCTATTTCAAAAGTTTTAGTTTTCGAGGGTAGAAGCTACGCATGTTGAAAAAATGAAGATATTAGACTATTTTATGATTGCAAATGGTAAAGAATGTGATTAAAGGCTCTTTTCCTATGTCAAAAGTTTTAGTTTTCGAGGGTAATAGCTACGTATGTTAAAAAAAATGAAGATATTAGACTATTTTATGATTGCAAATCTTAAAGAATGTGATTAATGGCTCTTTTCCTATTTCAAAAGTTTTAGTTTTCGAGGGTAATAGCTTTGTCTGTGGAAAAAATGAAGATATTAGACAATTTTATGATTGCACATGGTAAAGAATGTGATTAAAGGCTCTTTTCCTATGTCAAAAGTTTTAGTTTTTGAGGGTAATAGCCACGTATGTTGAAAAAATGAAGATATTAGACTATTTTATGATTGCAAATATTAAAGGATGTGATTAAAGGCTCTTTTCCTTTGTCAGAAGTTTTAGTTTTCGAGGTTAATAGCTACGTATGTTGAAAAAATGAAGATATAAGACAATTTTATTATTGCAAATGGTAAAGAATATGATTAAACGCTCTTTTCCTATTTCAAAAGTTTTTGTTTTTGAGGGTAATAGCTTTGTCTGTGGAAAAAATGAAGATAATAGACAATTTTATGATTGCACATGGTAAAGAATGTGATTAAAGGCTCTTTTCCCATGTCAAAAGTTTTAGTTTTCGAGGGTAATAGCTACGTATGTTGAAAAAATGAAGATATTAGACTATTTTATGATTGCAAATTGTAAAGAATGTGATTAAAGGCTCTTTTCCTATGTCAAAAGTTTTAGTTTTCGAGGGTAATAGCTAAGTATGTTGAAAAAATGAAGATATTAGACTATTTTATGATTGCAAATGGTAAAGAATGTGATTAAAGGCTCTTTTCCCATTTCAAAAGTTTTAGTTTTCGAGGGTAATAGCTACGTATGTTGAAAAAATGAAGATATTAGACTATTTTATGATTGCACATGGTAAAGAATGTGATTAAAGGCTCTTTCCCTATGTCAAAAGTTATAGTTTCCGAGGGTAATAGCTACGTATGTTGAAAAAATGAAGATATTAGACAATTTTATGAGTGCACATGGTAAAGAATGTGATTAAAGGCTCTTTTCCTATTTCAAAAGTTTTAGTTTTCGAGGGTAATAGCTACGTATGTTGAAAAAATGAAAATATTAGACTATTTCATGATTGCAAATGGTAAAGAATGTGATTAATGGCTCTTTTCCTATGTCAAAATTTTTAGTTTTCGAGGGTAATAGCTACGTATGTTGAAAAAATGAAGATATTAGACTATTTTATGACTTCACATGGTAAAGAATGTGATTAAAGGCTCTTTTCCTATTTCAAAAGTTTTAGTTTTCGAGGGTGATAGCTACGTATGTTGAAAAAATGAAGATATTAGACAATTTTATGATTGCACATGGTAAAGAATGTGATTAAAGGCTCTTTTCCTAAGTCAAAAGTTTTAGTTTTCGAGGGTAATGGCTACGTATGTTGAAAAAATGAAGATATTAGACTATTTTATGATTGCACATGGTAAAGAATGTGATTAAAGGCTCTTTTCCTATTTCAAAAGTTTTAGTTTTCGAGGGTTATAGCTACGAAAATTGAAAAAATGAAGATATTATACAATTTTATGATTGCAAATGGTAAAGAATGTGATTAAAGGCTCTTTTCCTATTTCAAAAGTTTTAGTTTTCGAGGATAATAGCTACGTATGTTGAAATAATGAAGATATTAGACTATTTTATGATTGCAAATGGTAAAGAATGTGATTAATGGCTCTTTTCCTATGTCAAAAGTTTTAGTTTTCGAGGGTAATAGCTACGTATGTTGAAAAAATGAAGATATTAGACTATTTTATGATTGCAAATGGTAAAGAATGTGATGAATGGCTCTTTTCCTATGTCAAAAGTTTTAGTTTTCGAGGGTAATAGTTACGTATGTTGAAAAAATGAAGATATTAGACTATTTTATGATTGCAAATGATAAAGAATGTGATTAAAGGCTCTTTTCCTATTTCAAAAGTTTTAGTTTTCGAGGGTAAGACCTACGTATGTTGAAAAAATGAAGATATTAGACTATTTTATGATTGCAAATTGTAAAAAATGTGATTAAAGGCTCTTTTCCTATGTCAAAAGTTTTAGTTTTCGAGGGTAATAGCTACGTATGTTGAAAAAATGAAGATATTAGACTATTTTATGATTGCAAATATTAAAGAATGTGATTAAAGGCTCTTTTCCTTTGTCAGAAGTTTTAGTTTTCGAGGGTAATAGCTACGTATGTTGAAAAAATAAAGATACTAGACAATTTTATGATTGCAAATGGTAAAGAATGTGATTAAACGCTCTTTTCTTATTTCAAAAGTTTTAGTTTTCGAGGGTAATAGCTTTGTCTGTGGAAAAATGAAGATAATAGACAATTTTATGATTGCACATGGTAAAGAATGTGATTAAAGGCTCTTTTCCCATGTCAAAAGTTTTAGTTTTCGAGGGTAATAGCTACGTTTGATGAAAAAATGAAGATATTAGACTATTTTATGATTGCAAATGGTAAAGAATGTGATTAATGGCTCTTTTCCTATGTCAAAAGTTTTAGTTTTCGAGGGTAATAGCTATGTCTGTTGACAAAATGAAGATATTAGACTATTTTATGATTGCAAATTGTAAAGAATGTGATTAAAGGCTCTTTTCCTATTTCAAAAGTTTTAGTTTTCGAGGGTAAAAGCTAAGCATGTTGAAAAAATGAAGATATTAGACTATTTTATGATTGCAAATGGTAAAGAATGTGATTAAAGGCTCTTTTCCTATGTCAAAAGTTTTAGTTTTCGAGGGTAATAGCTACGTATGCTAAAAAAATGAAGATATTAGACTATTTTATGATTGCAAATCTTAAAGAATGTGATTAATGGCTCTTTTCCTATTTCAAAAGTTTTAGTTTTCGAGGGTAATAGCTTTGTCTGTGGAAAAAATGAAGATATTAGACAATTTTATGATTGCACATGGTAAAGAATGTGATTAAAGGCTCTTTTCCTATGTCAAAAGTTTTAGTTTTTGAGGGTAATAGCCACGTATGTTGAAAAAATGAAGATATTAGACTATTTTATGATTGCAAATATTAAAGAATGTGATTAAAGGCTCTTTTCCTTTGTCAGAAGTTTTAGTTTTCGAGGGTAATAGCTACGTATGTTGAAAAAATGAAGATATTAGACAATTTTATGATTGCAAATGGTAAAGAATGTGATTAAACGCTCTTTTCCTATTTCAAAAGTTTTAGTTTTCGAGGGTAATAGCTTTGTCTGTGGAAAAAATGAAGATAATAGACAATTTTATGATTGCACATGGTAAAGAATGTGATTAAAGGCTCTTTTCCCATGTCAAAAGTTTTAGTTTTCGAGGGTAATAGCTACGTATGTTGAAAAAATGAAGATATTAGACTATTTTATGATTGCAAATGGTAAAGAATGTGATTAAAGGCTCTTTTCCTATTTCAAAAGTTTTAGTTTTCGAGGGTAATAGCTTACGTATGTTGAAAAAATGAAGATATTAGACTATTTTATGATTGCAAATGGTAAAGAATGTGATTAAAGTGTCTTTTCCTTTTCAAAAGTTTTAGTTTTCGAGGGTAATAGCTACGTATGTTGAAAAAATGAAGATATTAGACTATTTTATGATTGCAAATGGTAAAGAATGTGATTAAAGGCTCTTTTCCTATGTCAAAAGTTTTAGTTTTCGAGGGTAATAGCTACGTATGTTGAAAAAAATGAAGATATTAGACTATTTTATGATTGCAAATGATAAAGAATGTGATTAATGGCTCTTTTCCTATTTCAAAAGTTTTAGTTTTTGAGGGTAAGACCTACGTATGTTGAAAAAATGAAGATATTAGACTATTTTATGATTGCAAATGGTAAAGAATGTGATTAAAGGCTCTTTTCCTATGTCAAAAGTTTTAGTTTTCGAGGGTAATAGCTACGTATGTTGAAAAAAATGAAGATATTAGACTATTTTATGATTGCAAATGGTAAAGAATGTGATTAAAGGCTCTTTTCCTATGTCAAAAGTTTTAGTTTTCGAGGGTAATAGCTACGTATGTTGAAAAAATGAAGATATTAGACTATTTTATGATTGCAAATGGTAAAGAATGTGATTAAAGGCTCTTTTCCTATTTCAAAAGTTTTAGTTTTCGAGGGTAATAGCTACGTATGTTGAAAAAATGAAGATATTAGACTTTTTTATGATTGCACATTGTAAAGAATGTGATTAAAGGCTCTTTTCCTATGTCAAAAGTTTTAGTTTTCGAGGGTAATAGCTACGTATGTTGAAAAAATGAAGATATTAGACTATTTTATGATTGCAAATGGTAAAGAATGTGATTAAAGGCTCTTTTCCTATTTCAAAAGTTTTAGTTTTCGAGGGTAATAGCTTTGTCTGTGGAAAAAATGAAGATATTAGACTATTTTATGATTGCAAATGGTAAAGAATGTGATTAAAGGCTCTTTTCCTTTGTCAAAAGTTTTAGTTTTCGAGGGTAATAGCTACGTATGTTGAAAAAATGAAGATATTAGACTATTTTATGATTGCAAATGGTAAAGAATGTGATTAAAGGCTCTTTTCCTATTTCAAAAGTTTTAGTTTTCGAGGGTAATAGCTACGTATGTTGAAAAAATGAAGATATTAGACTATTTTATGATTGCAAATGGTAAAGAATGTGATTAAAGGCTCTTTTCCTATGTTAAAAGTTTTAGTTTTCTAGGGTAATAGCTACGTATGTTGAAAAAATGAAGATATTAGACTATTTTATGATTGCAAATGATAAAGAATGTGATTAAAGGCTCTTTTCCTATGTCAAAAGTTTTAGTTTTCGAGGGTAATAGCTACTATGTTGAAAAAATGAAGATATTAGACTATTTTATGATTGCAAATGGTAAAGAATGTGATTAAAGGCTCTTTTCCTATTTCAAAAGTTTTAGTTTTCGAGGGTAATAGCTACGTATGTTGAAAAAATGAAGATATTAGACAATTTTATGATTGCACATGGTAAAGAATGTGATTAAAGGCTCTTTTCCTATGTCAAAAGTTTTAGTTTTCGAGGGTAATAGCTAAGTATGTTGAAAAAATGAAGATATTAGACAATTTTATGATTGCACATGGTAAAGAATGTGATTAAAGGCTCTTTTCCTATGTCAAAAGTTTTAGTTTTCGAGGGTAATAGCTACGTATGTTGAAAAAATGAAGATATTAGACTATTTTATGATTGCAAATGGTAAAGAATGTGATTAAAGGCTCTTTTCCTATGTCAAAAGTTTTAGTTTTCGAGGGTAATAGCTACGTATGTTGAAAAAATGAAGATATTAGACTATTTTATGATTCCAAATGGTAAAGAATGTGATTAAAGGCTCTTTTCCTATGTCAAAAGTTTTAGTTTTCGAGGGTAATAGCTACGTATGTTGAAAAAATGAAGATATTAGACTATTTTATGATTGCAAATGGTAAAGAATGTGATTAAAGGCTCTTTTCCTATTTCAAAAGTTTTAGTTTTCGAGGGTAATAGCTACGTATGTTGAAAAAATGAAGATATTAGACTATTTTATGATTGCAAATGGTAAAGAATGTGATTAAAGGCTCTTTTCCTATTTCAAAAGTTTTAGTTTTCGAGGGTAATAGCTACGTATGTTGAAAAAATGAAGATATTAGACAATTTTATGATTGCACATGGTAAAGAATGTGATTAAAGGCTCTTTTCCTATTTCAAAAGTTTTAGTTTTCGAGGGTAATAGCTACGTATGTTGAAAAAATGAAGATATTAGACTATTTTATGATTGCAAATGGTAAAGAATGTGATTAAAGGCTCTTTTCCTATGTCAAAAGTTTTAGTTTTCGAGGGTAATAGCTACGTATGTTGAAAAAATGAAGATATTAGACTATTTTATGATTGCACATGGTAAAGAATGTGATTAAAGGCTCTTTTCCTATTTCAAAAGTCTTAGTTTTCGAGGGTAATAGCTACGTAAAATTGAAAAAATGAAGATATTAGACAATTTTATGATTGCAAATGGTAAAGAATGTGATTAAAGGCTCTTTTCCTATTTCAAAAGTTTTAGTTTTCGAGGGTAATAGCTACGTATGTTGAAAAAATGAAGATATTAGACTATTTTATGATTGCAAATTGTAAAAAATGTGATTAAAGGCTCTTTTCCTATGTCAAAAGTTTTAGTTTTCGAGGGTAATAGCTACGTATGTTGAAAAAATGAAGATATTAGACTATTTTATGATTGCAAATATTAAAGAATGTGATTAAAGGCTCTTTTCCTTTGTCAGAAGTTTTAGTTTTCGAGGGTAATAGCTACGTATGTTGAAAAAATAAAGATACTAGACAATTTTATGATTGCAAATGGTAAAGAATGTGATTAAACGCTCTTTTCTTATTTCAAAAGTTTTAGTTTTCGAGGGTAATAGCTTTGTCTGTGGAAAAAATGAAGATAATAGACAATTTTATGATTGCACATGGTAAAGAATGTGATTAAAGGCTCTTTTCCCATGTCAAAAGTTTTAGTTTTCGAGGGTAATAGCTACGTTTGATGAAAAAATGAAGATATTAGACTATTTTATGATTGCAAATGGTAAAGAATGTGATTAATGGCTCTTTTCCTATGTCAAAAGTTTTAGTTTTCGAGGGTAATAGCTATGTCTGTTGACAAAATGAAGATATTAGACTATTTTATGATTGCAAATTGTAAAGAATGTGATTAAAGGCTCTTTTCCTATTTCAAAAGTTTTAGTTTTCGAGGGTAAAAGCTAAGCATGTTGAAAAAATGAAGATATTAGACTATTTTATGATTGCAAATGGTAAAGAATGTGATTAAAGGCTCTTTTCCTATGTCAAAAGTTTTAGTTTTCGAGGGTAATAGCTACGTATGCTAAAAAAATGAAGATATTAGACTATTTTATGATTGCAAATCTTAAAGAATGTGATTAATGGCTCTTTTCCTATTTCAAAAGTTTTAGTTTTCGAGGGTAATAGCTTTGTCTGTGGAAAAAATGAAGATATTAGACAATTTTATGATTGCACATGGTAAAGAATGTGATTAAAGGCTCTTTTTCTATGTCAAAAGTTTTAGTTTTCGAGGGTAATAGCTACGTATGTTGAAAAAATGAAGATATTAGACTATTTTATGATTGCAAATATTAAAGAATGTGATTAAAGGCTCTTTTCCTTTGTCAGAAGTTTTAGTTTTCGAGGGTAATAGCTACGTATGTTGAAAAAATAAAGATACTAGACAATTTTATGATTGCAAATGGTAAAGAATGTGATTAAACGCTCTTTTCTTATTTCAAAAGTTTTAGTTTTCGAGGGTAATAGCTTTGTCTGTGGAAAAATGAAGATAATAGACAATTTTATGATTGCACATGGTAAAGAATGTGATTAAAGGCTCTTTTCCCATGTCAAAAGTTTTAGTTTTCGAGGGTAATAGCTACGTTTGATGAAAAAATTAAGATATTAGACTATTTTATGATTGCAAATGGTAAAGAATGTGATTAATGGCTCTTTTCCTATGTCAAAAGTTTTAGTTTTCGAGGGTAATAGCTATGTCTGTTGACAAAATGAAGATATTAGACTATTTTATGATTGCAAATTGTAAAGAATGTGATTAAAGGCTCTTTTCCTATTTCAAAAGTTTTAGTTTTCGAGGGTAAAAGCTAAGCATGTTGAAAAAATGAAGATATTAGACTATTTTATGATTGCAAATGGTAAAGAATGTGATTAAAGGCTCTTTTCCTATGTCAAAAGTTTTAGTTTTCGAGGGTAATAGCTACGTATGCTAAAAAAATGAAGATATTAGACTATTTTATGATTGCAAATCTTAAAGAATGTGCTTAATGGCTCTTTTCCTATTTCAAAAGTTTTAGTTTTCGAGGGTAATAGCTTTGTCTGTGGAAAAAATGAAGATATTAGACAATTTTATGATTGCACATGGTAAAGAATGTGATTAAAGGCTCTTTTCCTATGTCAAAAGTTTTAGTTTTTGAGGGTAATAGCCACGTATGTTGAAAAAATGAAGATATTAGACTATTTTATGATTGCAAATATTAAAGGATGTGATTAAAGGCTCTTTTCCTTTGTCAGAAGTTTTAGTTTTCGAGGTTAATAGCTACGTATGTTGAAAAAATGAAGATATTAGACAATTTTATGATTGCAAATGGTAAAGAATGTGATTAAACGCTCTTTTCCTATTTCAAAAGTTTTAGTTTTCGGGGGTAATAGCTTTGTCTGTGGAAAAAATGAAGATAATAGACAATTTTATGATTGCACATGGTAAAGAATGTGATTAAAGGCTCTTTTCCCATGTCAAAAGTTTTAGTTTTCGAGGGTAATAGCTACGTATGTTGAAAAAATGAAGATATTAGACTATTTTATGATTGCAAATGGTAAAGAATGTGATTAAAGGCTCTTTTCCTATTTCAAAAGTTTTAGTTTTCGAGGGTAATAGTTACGTATGTTGAAAAAATGAAGATATTAGACTATTTTATGATTGCAAATGGTAAAGAATGTGATTAAAGTCTCTTTTCCTTTGTCAAAAGTTTTAGTTTTCGAGGGTAATAGCTACGTATGTTGAAAAAATGAAGATATTAGACTATTTTATGATTGCAAATGGTAAAGAATGTGATTAATGGCTCTTTTCCTATGTCAAAAGTTTTAGTTTTCGAGGGTAATAGTTACGTATGTTGAAAAAATGAAGATATTATACTATTTTATGATTGCAAATGATAAAGAATGTGATTAAAGGCTCTTTTCCTATTTCAAAAGTTTTAGTTTTTGAGGGTAAGACCTACGTATGTTGAAAAAATGAAGATATTAGACTATTTTATGATTGCAAATGGTAAAGAATGTGATTAAAGGCTCTTTTCCCATTTCAAAAGTTTTAGTTTTCGAGGGTAATAGCTACGTATGTTGAAAAAATGAAGATATTAGACTTTTTTATGATTGCACATTGTAAAGAATGTGATTAAAGGCTCTTTTCCTATGTCAAAAGTTTTAGTTTTCGAGGGTAATAGCTACGTATGTTGAAAAAATGAAGATATTAGACTATTTTATGATTGCAAATGGTAAAGAATGTGATTAAAGGCTCTTTTCCTATTTCAAAAGTTTTAGTTTTCGAGGGTAATAGCTTTGTCTGTGGAAAAAATGAAGATAATAGACAATTTTATGATTGCACATGGTAAAGAATGTGATTAAAGGCTCTTTTCCTATGTCAAAAGTTTTAGTTTTCGAGGGTAATAGCTACGTATGTTGAAAAAATGAAGATATTAGACTATTTTATGATTGCAAATGGTAAAGAATGTGATTAAAGGCTCTTTTCCTATTTCAAAAGTTTTAGTTTTCGAGGGTAATAGCTACGTATGTTGAAAAAATGAAGATATTAGACTATTTTATTATTGCAAATGGTAAAGAATGTGATTAAAGGCTCTTTTCCTATGTTAAAAGTTTTAGTTTTCTAGGGTAATAGCTACATATGTTGAAAAAATGAAGATATTAGACTATTTTGTGATTGCAAATGATAAAGAATGTGATTAAAGGCTCTTTTCCTATGTCATAAGTTTTAGTTTTCGAGGGTAATAGCTACTTATGTTGAAAAAATGAAGATATTAGACTATTTTATGATTGCAAATGGTAAAGAATGTGATTAAAGGCTCTTTTCCTATTTCAAAAGTTTTAGTTTTCGAGGGTAATAGCTTTGTCTGTGGAAAAAATGAAGATATTAAACAATTTTATGATTGCACATGGTAAAGAATGTGATTAAAGGCTCTTTTCCTATGTCAAAAATTTTAGTTTTCGAGGGTAATAGCTAAGTATGTTGAAAAAATGAAGATATTAGACTATTTTATGATTGCAAATGTTAAAGAATGTGATTAAAGGGTCTTTTCCTATGTCAAAAGTTTTAGTTTTCGAGGGTAATAGCTACGTATGTTGAAAAAATGAAGATATTAGACTATTTTATGATTGCACATGGTAAAGAATGTGATTAAAGGCTCTTTTCCTATTTCAAAAGTTTTAGTTTTCGAGGGTAATAGCTACGTATATTGAAAAAATGAAGATATTAGACAATTTTATGATTGCACATGGTAAAGAATGTGATTAAAGGCTCTTTTCCTATTTCAAAAGTTTTAGTTTTCGAGGGTAATAGCTACGTATGTTAAAAAAAATGAAGATATTAGACTATTTTATGATTGCAAATCTTAAAGAATGTGATTAATGGCTCTTTTCCTATTTCAAAAGTTTTAGTTTTCGAGGGTAATAGCTTTGTCTGTGGAAAAAATGAAGATATTAGACAATTTTATGATTGCACATGGTAAAGAATGTGATTAAAGGCTCTTTTCCTATGTCAAAAGTTTTAGTTTTTGAGGGTAATAGCCACGTATGTTGAAAAAATGAAGATATTAGACTATTTTATGATTGCAAATATTAAAGGATGTGATTAAAGGCTCTTTTCCTTTGTCAGAAGTTTTAGTTTTCGAGGTTAATAGCTACGTATGTTGAAAAAATGAAGATATTAGACAATTTTATGATTGCAAATGGTAAAGAATGTGATTAAACGCTCTTTTCCTATTTCAAAAGTTTTAGTTTTCGAGGGTAATAGCTTTGTCTGTGGAAAAAATGAAGATAATAGACAATTTTATGATTGCACATGGTAAAGAATGTGATTAAAGGCTCTTTTCCCATGTCAAAAGTTTTAGTTTTCGAGGGTAATAGCTACGTATGTTGAAAAAATGAAGATATTAGACTATTTTATGATTGCAAATGGTAAAGAATGTGATTAAAGGCTCTTTTCCTATGTCAAAAGTTTTAGTTTTCGAGGGTAATAGCTAAGTATGTTGAAAAAATGAAGATATTAGACTATTTTATGATTGCAAATGGTAAAGAATGTGATTAAAGGCTCTTTTCCCATTTCAAAAGTTTTAGTTTTCGAGGGTAATAGCTACGTATGTTGAAAAAATGAAGATATTAGACTTTTTTATGATTGCACATGGTAAAGAATGTGATTAAAGGCTCTTTCCCTATGTCAAAAGTTATAGTTTCCGAGGGTAATAGCTACGTATGTTGAAAAAATGAAGATATTAGACAATTTTATGAGTGCACATGGTAAAGAATGTGATTAAAGGCTCTTTTCCTATTTCAAAAGTTTTAGTTTTCGAGGGTAATAGCTACGTATGTTGAAAAAATGAAAATATTAGACTATTTCATGATTGCAAATGGTAAAGAATGTGATTAATGGCTCTTTTCCTATGTCAAAATTTTTAGTTTTCGAGGGTAATAGCTACGTATGTTGAAAAAATGAAGATATTAGACTATTTTATGACTTCACATGGTAAAGAATGTGATTAAAGGCTCTTTTCCTATTTCAAAAGTTTTAGTTTTCGAGGGTGATAGCTACGTATGTTGAAAAAATGAAGATATTAGACAATTTTATGATTGCACATGGTAAAGAATGTGATTAAAGGCTCTTTTCCTAAGTCAAAAGTTTTAGTTTTCGAGGGTAATGGCTACGTATGTTGAAAAAATGAAGATATTAGACTATTTTATGATTGCACATGGTAAAGAATGTGATTAAAGGCTCTTTTCCTATTTCAAAAGTTTTAGTTTTCGAGGGTTATAGCTACGAAAATTGAAAAAATGAAGATATTATACAATTTTATGATTGCAAATGGTAAAGAATGTGATTAAAGGCTCTTTTCCTATTTCAAAGGTTTTAGTTTTCGAGGATAATAGCTACGTATGTTGAAATAATGAAGATATTAGACTATTTTATGATTGCAAATGGTAAAGAATGTGATTAATGGCTCTTTTTTTATGTCAAAAGTTTTAGTTTTCGAGGGTAATAGCTACGTATGTTGAAAAAATGAAGATATTAGACTATTTTATGATTGCAAATGGTAAAGAATGTGATGAATGGCTCTTTTCCTATGTCAAAAGTTTTAGTTTTCGAGGGTAATAGTTACGTATGTTGAAAAAATGAAGATATTAGACTATTTTATGATTGCAAATGATAAAGAATGTGATTAAAGGCTCTTTTCCTATTTCAAAGTTTTAGTTTTCGAGGGGTAAGACCTACGTATGTTGAAAAAATGAAGATATTAGACTATTTTATGATTGCAAATTGTAAAAAATGTGATTAAAGGCTCTTTTCCTATGTCAAAAGTTTTAGTTTTCGAGGGTAATAGCTACGTATGTTGAAAAAATGAAGATATTAGACTATTTTATGATTGCAAATATTAAAGAATGTGATTAAAGGCTCTTTTCCTTTGTCAGAAGTTTTAGTTTTCGAGGGTAATAGCTACGTATGTTGAAAAAAATAAAGATACTAGACAATTTTATGATTGCAAATGGTAAAGAATGTGATTAAACGCTCTTTTCTTATTTCAAAAGTTTTAGTTTTCGAGGGTAATAGCTTTGTCTGTGGAAAAATGAAGATAATAGACAATTTTATGATTGCACATGGTAAAGAATGTGATTAAAGGCTCTTTTCCCATGTCAAAAAGTTTTAGTTTTCGAGGGTAATAGCTACGTTTGATGAAAAATGAAGATATTAGACTATTTTATGATTGCAAATGGTAAAGAATGTGATTAATGGCTCTTTTCCTATGTCAAAAGTTTTAGTTTTCGAGGGTAATAGCTACGTATGTTGAAAAAATGAAGATATTAGACTATTTTATGATTGCAAATGGTAAAGAATGTGATCAAAGGCTTTTTTCCTATTTCAAAAGTTTTAGTTTTCGAGGGTAATAGCTATGTCTGTTGACAAAATGAAGATATTAGACTATTTTATGATTGCAAATTGTAAAGAATGTGATTAAAGGCTCTTTTCCTATTTCAAAAGTTTTAGTTTTCGAGGGTAAAAGCTAAGCATGTTGAAAAATGAAGATATTAGACTATTTTATGATTGCAAATGGTAAAGAATGTGATTAAAGGCTCTTTTCCTATGTCAAAAGTTTTAGTTTTCGAGGGTAATAGCTACGTATGCTAAAAAAATGAAGATATTAGACTATTTTATGATTGCAAATCTTAAAGAATGTGATTAATGGCTCTTTTCCTATTTCAAAAGTTTTTAGTTTTTCGAGGGTAATAGCTTTGTCTGTGGAAAAAATGAAGATATTAGACAATTTTATGATTGCACATGGTAAAGAATGTGATTAAAGGCTCTTTTCCTATGTCAAAAGTTTTAGTTTTTGAGGGTAATAGCCACGTATGTTGAAAAAATGAAGATATTAGACTATTTTATGATTGCAAATATTAAAGGATGTGATTAAAGGCTCTTTTCCTTTGTCAGAAGTTTTAGTTTTCAAGGTTAATAGCTACGTATGTTGAAAAAATGAAGATATTAGACAATTTTATGATTGCAAATGGTAAAGAATGTGATTAAACGCTCTTTTCCTATTTCAAAAGTTTTAGTTTTCGGGGGGTGATAGCTTTGTCTGTGGAAAAAATGAAGATAATAGACAATTTTATGATTGCACATGGTAAAGAATGTGATTAAAGGCTCTTTTCCCATGTCAAAAGTTTTAGTTTTCGAGGGTAATAGCTACGTATGTTGAA